>NC_143251.1:18202000-18503500 GCF_984573655.1 Nuphar pumila
TTGAAATCAAATGGTTTTAAAATGCAGTTTCAATAATTAAGAATTTGTACATCAGATTTGTAACTCATTATATTTATTGAAACAAAAAAGAAGTTTAGTATAACAGTTTTAGTAACTCAAGGTTTAATTAAAAGAGAATTTTTTTGAAAGACACTTTATACCAAATTTACCAACATGTCCTCAAGAGTGAAACATCAGAGAAAAAGCCTTATCTTGATCTCATCACGTCATCGTGCCATCGCAAGATGTATCACCTGTACACCACCTGCACATGAATAAGTTAGTTTCACGAAAAACTGGTAGGTACGCAAGAGAGTCAATATAGAACTGAAATAAGCAATTAAAACCAAGGTTTTAAAACCCGTGACTCGGAACTCGACTCGTTCTTTATTGACTCGTGACTCGGCGGGTCAACTCGGTGACTCGGACCGGGTTTTGTTAACTTTTGATTTTAAAAGAAAAACAATATATAATTTGTATCAAACCATGTTTTTCAGTAAACATATAGTCTAAAGAGTTGACAATAAAAAATTGCAAGTTCAGAGTAGAAAAAGTACAAACTTCTTCATAACAAGGTCACATGGAAAGATCAAGTTACATGAAGAAACTTCTTCATAACAAGCATGTCTTTGGTATTCAATGAAGGCCCCATGTAACTGAGTCTAGAAACATACTTAAACTCAAATTTCTAAATAGAATGGTTTAGGAATTTCAGCTAAACTTCTCCAGAAGACACCCTAGCTTTTGTTAGCTTTCCTTTGATCCTTTCTAGTGATCTCACCTCATTGAGAACAGCAACACATCATCTTGCATAAAAAGCCAGATTGAATTAGTTGCAACAAGGTAAAACAACAATAAGAGAATGAATCACCAGAAGCACAGGTGTGATACAGACTTTGTACAAAAATGTATTTTTATATACAATGAAGGATATGATATGTGTTCATAAAACAACACTCAAGAGCACCCAACACCAGAACATGAAGTACAAGCACCGATACATGTATGCTTCACTTTTTTGTTAGATCTTTGAATCATTTTTTTTGCCAATATGTTTAATCAACACATAAAGATTGATAGATTATTGTATCTTTGAACTAGTTTGTCTTGTAATTTATTATTTATTATTAAACTGTTATTTTGAAATACCCAAAAAATCAAATTTCAAATATCCCAGAACTCGACCGAGTCAAACCGAGTCAGACCGAGTTAGACCGAGTCAGGCCGAGTCAAGGCAAGCCGAGTTTACCCTGCTGGGTTGACTCGCTGGAGGGCCGAGCCGAGCCGAGCCGAGTCACCGAGTTGACTCGGCGAGTTTTAAAACCATGATTAAAACAAGTTATGAGTTATATTTAGCAGGTGCAATAGACTATGCAAATGAGTAAGCATTTCTAACACGAACATTTGAATATGCAAACAAATAAAGGTTTACAAAATTTTACGATAAGTAATTACCTAACTCATAAGGTGCAAGCAATTGCACAACAAACAGTTTATAAGTTGCACGCGATAAGCAATCATACAACAATAATTATACTAATCACAAGCTATAAGCAACTAATAAAACAGGCAACTCCATTAGCCCTAGTTATAAACAGTCTGTGGATTACAAGCTGTAAGAAGTTGCATTAATCTTAAGATGCAACAAGTTCGTAGATTACGAGCTGTAAGCAATCACATTGGCAAGCCAGGATAGTTCAACCAAGTAGTAAAGCATGTCATAGGTGTCATATTGCAACTAGCATAATGCTATTATCATAAGCATTTAACTAGCATGAGCAGCCAGTTATTACTAACAAGGAACTAGTGTAACGCTACAACAAGCGTGCATAATTCAACGAGTAGAATACTAAACTTAACAAGCAAGTCATGTCACAGCGTGCATATCTCAATAATGTGAATATTTTATCTTATGTTTTGATATTAGCTGGCCAAGCGGGTACGCGCAAGGCACGAAACGTAAAAACAGTCGAGACCAGTCCGGGCGTTTATTATGCTATGTGTTTTAGATAACCTGGATGGTTGACTAAGTCCGCTCCTAAGGGGATGGCCAGTGACCAAGAGAGTAAATCTCCAAAGCCATAGGTGGCCCGTGGATGCATCCAAACTTTTGCAGAAGTGGTCTGAAAGCTATCTTTTGTAACTCATTTCCCCTAACTCCGATGACTGGGGAATCCGAGTCTTTTGCCCGTAACTGCCATTAAAGGACCTGTCCATTGGAGTTTTGTACCATCCGTCCTCTCTCTTGACGAACCGTGTCGAACAAGCACGACGGGGGTTTCTTAACCGCCACCCCGTTCTATATGCTCTGATCTTTCGACCCACTCGAGCATGTTGCCTGTGAAGGTGAAACCATCACCATTATGTGATTCATACATGCCAGTGCACGTTCAAGGCAACCACATACCTCTCATCCTACTCATCGCAGTATGCATCGTACATGTTCAAAAGTGTAACCATGATGAGAGGGGTCAACTTATTGTGACAGTGAAAACGTTATCATTTTGTGGTCTCAAGCACGTGCCATTGCACATTCGAGTTAGACATAGACCTCTCATCGTACTCATCATAGTACGCAACGTACCTGTTCAAAAGTACAACTACGATGAGAGGGGTATGGATTTCTCAAAGAAAATCCCCACAATATTGCTTCGCCAATAATACAAGGTGTAGCCATTCAAGTTAAATCTTGTCATGCTCTGGTCCTTTAAACTCTTATGAGTCACTTGCCTGTTAGGCGAATAACAACATTATATGATTACAATAATGTGCCAAAACCCATTTCGAGGTTGCCAAAGACCTTTCATTCGATCATCGTAACACCAACATGGCGTACATATCCAAAGGTACGACCGTACCTATCAACAGGTATGACTACAATAAAAAGGGTAACAGTTTCTAAAAAAACCCCTAACATTTATCTTTCATAAAAGAAGTAATACAATAATTACTTAGTTTGACAAGATCAAGTCTTTTAAATTATATTAACAACAATGGCATATTGCACCATACGAGATTGTCTCGGATCTCTCATCCGATCATCGTAGTACGACCATGCCGCGCATGTCTACAAGTACGTTATGACGAAAAAGGTATAGGTCCCAATAAAAACCCCAACACAAAAATTACACTAAGATTCAATGCAAATCAGAAAATGTTAAGATGTCATACTCTCTTTTTTGGAGCGACGATACAATATTGCATGCAGGAGATCGCTACAGATCTTGCTTCTGTTTTTCAAAGATACGACAATTTGGGAGACTTGATTGTTATATCGCAACTCCCAAAAGCTTCGAGGTTGCTTTGCAAGACTGCGCACTCGATAAGTTGTAACCCTTTTCAGAGTTTCTGAATCATATCAAAATATCAAATTATAGTTGTAAACATTCTATTCGAAAGTGTTGTCTTGGAAAACTTAGTTGCACTTTCCCAACCTCCGAGACTTTCAAATTTTCGCTTTTGCAAAACGATGCATTTAAAAATTGGATTCGCATAAGGAATACTTTTAAAAGGAACTGTTGCGCACAACGCAACTCGCATCCTTCGAAAATTAGCGAAAATAGGATATATAAAAGGTTGCATCTAGTATACCATAACTGCGAGCATGTACACATTATAGCATGATAGCAAAGTACTAAGCAATACTCGATATGCAAAATCACACATTGAGTGAAAGATGTATAAGCAAAATGCACAACGTACAAATTCGTACATCGGTCAAATATCCAAGCAAGCAAGTAAATGTGCAAATAAGGCATGAGTTACGAAACCATACATCAACCAATAAGCGTGCAGGCAAGTAAATACGCAAAGCAGATAAGTACAGGAAGAAAATAATGTATGACTAGGCATATCTAGCATGGCTATTTTAATTATTTTAACTTAATTCAGTTCATCTACTGCCCTTTTTCGCAACTTTCCCCCCTACCTTGAGGGTTTCAGGGTTGCACGCATCGTTAAATCTAGTAATGTATATCTCGAGCCGCGGGACACGAGCATGCTCCGTCGTAAAATCTGTGAAGAACAAATAAATAGCAACTCGAATAAGAAATAGAAGGGGATGGGTGGACTCGGTTGTGATCCTGATCCATGTAATAACCTTAATTTTTAGGCTTTTATTTAAATATATTATGATATATATTTCATAACAATGTGATTTGGGCCCGGGATCCAAGTCGCGGATCCGGGACCCATAAAGGGGTATTTATGCTTAAATAATTGTGTTATATTAAAATAATTTTAATATTAGTAATAAAATAGAAATATACATATATATAGTAAGCGAACTCGAGGATCCACTTGGATCCAACTTGCGGATCCATATTGATGGGGGTTAAATTATATGTATAATGTTAAATTCAAATTTAATAAATAATTAATATTAATTATAAGAAAAAAGTAAATAAATAAACAACTGTCGGACCCGCAAGGATCCAACTGAGGATCCGCTAGCTTTTGGCAACCCGGATCCAGTTGTAAACTGGATTTGGTATCGCGGGTCACGGGTTCGGACCCGGACCCGAGGCATGCCTTATAAAACCTGTAAAAGAGAATCGTGCCTAGGGCACGATTCTTTCTATTAAGGAAAGGGGCAGGGGGGGGTTACGCAGGGCGTAACCGATCTCCCCCCATCTCGGCATGGAGGGGGCCGATAAAAGGAGTGGAGAGAGGGGTTTTCCCTCTTCACTCGGGCTCTCTCTCCTCCCCCATCTCTCTCTTCCCTCGTCTCTCTCTCTTTCTCTGTGTGCGTGCGCCGGAGGCATGGAGGTCGTCGGCGAACTTCGGCCACCAACAACCACGGCAAGCCACGACAGCAGCGTGGAGCGTTAGCCGCGGCCCTACCCACACGATTGCAGCCTCCGATCGTCGGAAAACCAGCGAAATAAGGTACGGTACTTCTTGGATTCTTGGGTGAGGGATCGAACCTGAGTTCGATTTCAGGTAGTGATTTACGAGGTGGGGTTCTTGGCTGCCGGAAAACCTCAGATGGTAAGGTATTGTGTTTTTTGGTGGCTGCGACCCAGATTTGGGGGTTTTTAGTGTATAACCCTAACCGAAGGTGGGGTGGGTGTTATGGCTTCCAAAAACCCCCAAATCAGGCCGATAGGGGAGGGGAAAAGATGGGTCGACTGAGGTAGTGGATGTCACAGCCATGGAGGTCCCGAGTTCCTTAGGGATTTCCCATATTTGGGGGTTTCTTAGTTAGGAAACGAGAAACCCCATGGTGCCTATTGAATTCGTGCGAAAAAAAAAAGAAGGAAAAACTATTATACTTGCATTGCATTTTTGACTTCCTGCAGTACTGTTTCCAAACATGTATCTTTTTCACAACATATTAAATAGTTGTAAAATATTCTCCTGGAACTTACTTGGAAAGGCACCTCCTAGCATACCAAAGTATTTTTTTTAGAAATATTGTTTATATTCTCTTAAGCTTCATTGAATTTGCTGACAATGCTTTCTCTTGGGATGTGTTTACTGGTAGTATTAAGGTTTATATGTGAATAAGAAATCTGAATGGATTGAACCTAAAATGAACCGTATCCAATACTTCACCCATGTGGAACAACGTCCTTGCATACATTTCAGGGATTTTGATCCATTTATCTTTTAGGTGTGTTTGTTTTCATGTTAATGGTTTGTCTATATGTAAGGAATCTGGAGGGAGTGGTCTTATAGTTCGTAACTTTGTCTGACTGTTTTTGAACTAAAATTTCAGAGCCTAATATTAGCATCCAAAACTTCTGTCACCTTAGACAAAATACTCGATATGAATGAGTAGTCTCACAACTTAACTATTATCCAACTTGACTGATTCTAAAGTGAATGGCAATTGACATTAAGGCTGGGATTGAACTTGTGTATCTTTGTAGAAACAAAACTATTTTTCCCTTACTGAATAGCCTTAATAAAAAATTTGTTGGGAATGGACTAGTTAGGAACCCACTTATCTTTGGGCTGTGTTACTGCAATATAGGAATAAAAATTCTGTTGTAAAACTGGGGGTTGTACGAAGGCAGCAATGGGGATATGAACAGCTTGAATGTTTGTTGGTACACATGCATTAGATCAATTATGTTCGAAATGGTCAACCCTGAAATGAAATGGGGATCTTCGAAACACGTGCTTTGATTAACAAGAGCAAGTGTCAAGAATGACACTAAAGCATAACCCTTAAAAAGGGTATAACTGGAAACAAAATAAAAATAAAAATGTATTCTTTATTGATATGAAAAAACAATTGCTTAAGAAGCATTGGGGTAAAATACAAGAGGGGCTGCACCCCTTTATATACACAGCTGAAAGAGGACTCAATAGAGCTGTTGGGCACAGTCCAACAACTCTATTTAGAGCTGTTGGAATGTGTCAGTCCAACAGCTCTATTAAGAGCTGTTGGACTGTGTCAGTCCAACAACTCTATTGCTAGTCAAGTCTGGACTTGACTAGCAACAGTCATTCTAGTTCAAACTGAACTAGATGACATAAAGACAAAAAAATAAAAATAAAGGAAAAAAAATACAGAAAAGAAAGAAATAAAAAATGTATTTATATATATATAATAATATAATATTATTATATATACATATATGTACAGTTTTACATTTTAACACTCCCCCTCAAACTTACGGTACAATGAGCGAAAGTTTGTCTAAGAGAAAGTGAAATCGGGGAGCAGCGAGAGGCTTTGTAAAGAAGTCTGCTAACTGATATTCTGAAGTGACATATGGCAGATCAATTATCCCGTGTAGATATTCCTCTCTGACGTAGTGACAATCCATTTCGATGTGTTTGGTGCGTTCGTGGAATGTTCTGTTACTGGCAATGTAGATCGCACTTTTGTTGTCACAACACATTTGTGAAGCCTTTGTTGCTTCAACTCCCATGTCAGCAAGCAGTCGTCGGAGCCAAACTACTTCCATGGTCGTGGTTGCCATGGCTCTGTATTCAGCTTCGGTGGATGAGAGAGATACCTTCTGCTGCTTTTTACACCTCCACGAGATTAATGATTCCCCTAAAAAGACACAAAAGCCAGTGGTTGAGTGTCTGTTATTGGGATCACCTCCCCAATCAGCATCAGTATATGCAATTAAATCAAGAGAAGAGGAGGAAGATAAGAAAAGTCCTCGTGAAAGAGAGGACTTGATGTATCTGATAATACGCATGACTGCTCCCATATGAACAGAAGTAGGAGCATGTTGAAATTGACTTGCTGTATGAACAGCATGTGCTATATCTGGTCTGGTAATGGATAGATAGGAAAGTGCCCCGACAAGCTGTCTGTAAGGAGTAGGGTCTGCAAGAAGTTCTCCATCATCAATCTTCATTTTAACATTAACAACTTCTGGAGTGTCAACTTTCTTATCATCAGTAATACCAGACCTGAAAACAATATCAAAAGCAAATTTAGTCTGAGATAATAAATATCCTCTAGGAGAATAAGCAACTTCAATGCCTAAAAAATATCTCAACAAGCCCAAATCAGTCATTTCAAAATGAGATTTAAGAAGTGTTTTGATTGTTTTAACTCCCTGTTTATCGCTTCCGGTGATGATCATATCATCCACATAGAGAAGAAGCACAATGATCCCTGCATCAGAATTCTTAATAAACAAAGCAGTGTCAGTTAAACAGAATTGAAAACCAATATCAATCATAACACGACTAAACCTATCATACCAAGCTTTTGGTGCTTGTTTAAATCCATAAAGAGCTTTTTCTAAGCGAAGGACTTTACCCTTAGGAATACTTAGACCAGGAGGGGGTTCCATATATACTTCTTCAACTAGCTTTCCATTTAAAAAAGCATTTTTGACATCCATTTGAAAAATAGACCATTTTTTGATAGAAGCTAAGGCAATTAAGGTTCGGACAATAGTCATACGAGCCACCGGAGCAAAGGTTTCTTCATAATCAATCCCATATTCTTGGGCATAACCTTTGGCTACTAAACGGGCTTTATATCTTTCAAGAGTACCATCACTCTTGGTTTTAATTTTATAAACCCATCGACATCCTATAGTTTTCTTCCCTGGAGGAAGATCTTGAATATTCCATGTAGAAGCCTTTTCAAGTGCATCTAATTCAGCTTTCATGGCTTCTATCCATTTGATATCATTTTTTGCTTGAAAATATGTGGATGGTTCTTCATATGAGTGAATTAATGCAATAACTGCCCTATATGTGGGTGAGAAAGACTCGTATGATACAAACTTTTCTGGAGGCCTCGAGATTCGGGATGATTGTCTAGTTGGAATGTTAGAATATTTCTCAAGTGCACATGGAGTATTAGACTCTTGTCGCCTGAAATATTGAATACTAGTATCTCTATGAACTTCTTCATTTTCAACATTAAGATCAATAATTCTTTGATCATCATCAAAGTTACAATCAAGGTCATATTCATCAGATGTTGATGTTAGATCTAGCAAAAAGGAGTACTCAGTGACGTCTTTTAATTTTCTAAAATCAAAGAAGCTCTCCTTTTCAAGAAAGGAAACATTTCTAGACACATATAGTTTATTATTTTTGAAGTCAAAACATCTATAACCTTTCTGGTTTTCAGCATATCCTAAAAAGGCACAGGGAATCGCACGAGGGGAAAGTTTATCATTTTTGTCAGTAAATATGAAACATTTGCACCCAAATATTCTTAATCTAGAGTAGTCTGGAGAAATGTTCATTAGTTTTTCAATGGGAGTGATATTTTGTAACGAAGAAGATGACATCCTATTAATGAGATAGGTGGCAGTTAAGGCAGCTTCTGCCCAAAAGTCTTTAGGGACTTGATTTGCTATTAATAAAGTTCTAGTGGTTTCTATAATATGGCGATGTTTTCGTTCTGCCAGTCCATTTTGTTGAGGTGTATAAGGACAAGATCTTTTATGTGTGATGCCATGCAATTTAAGATAATTTTGAAAATCTGTGGATAAAAACTCTCCCCCTGAATCTGTGCGAAAAATAGTAATATCATTTTGAAATTTGTTTTTAACCATATTATGAAAAGTTTGAAAGTATGAAAATACTTCAGACTTATGTTTGAGAAAGTACATCCACGTATGTCGGGAGAAATCATCGACAAAAATAACATAGTAAACAAATCCTCCTTTAGAAATTACTGGTGCAGGACCCCAAACATCCGAGTGTATTAATTCAAGTGGTCTTGAAGAGAAAAAGGTTCTGTTCTGAAATGATAATCTTTTCATTTTGCCGAGAATACAATCTTTACAATCAAATGATTCGGAGTTACAAAATTTTCCTAGATTTGGAAAATGTTGGATTTTGGCTATATGTGGGTGACCAAGTCTCTTATGCCACAGTTCCAACTCTATTTTTTGAATATTATAACAAAAAGCTTTCTTCGGCATTTCCAAAAAATCCATGTAATAGAGTCCTCCTTCTCTATGGCCTTCCCCAATCAGCTTGCCTGACTGGCGATCCTGTACCCAACAACCATGAGAAGAAAAAGAAATATTACACCCATAATCAGAAATTTGAGATACAGATAAAATATTTAAATTTAATTTGGGAACATGTCTAATTTCTGGAATAAAAAAAAAATTGTTTTATAAATTTTTTCAAAATTTCCTATTCCTTCTATTTCAAGAGAAGTCCCATCAGCAGTAAAGACCTTTGACACACTTGTTTTATTTTTAACACATTTGGATAGACTTTGATTATTTGGGGTCATATGAAAAGATGCACCAGAGTCAAGAAGCCAAGAAATTTTACCTAAATCAGAAAAAGATGAGGCTGCTGCGCCGGTTGAAGCTTCAGATGAGGAAGAGGCACCTTTGATGAGAGGCTGAAGGATCTCCATTAGTTGGGCCAGGGAAACTGGTGCATCCTGATCTTTAGGCTCCGATCCAGCAATTGCAGCTCTTTTTTCTCTCAGCTCCTTAAGTTTGGGACATTGTGGCCTGTAGTGTCCCGGTTCATGACAGTGATGACAAATAACTTTCTTCTTATCATAGTCACCATTTTGTCGGTTAAAGTGAGGAGGCCTATATGATCGAACATGATTCCCTGGTCTAGACACGGCTAAAACGGAATCATCTTCAATTTTTAAAGAACCTTTCCGGAGACGATTTTCTTCCATTGTTAACTCTTCAATAGTTTCAACAATAGAAGGAATTTTTCTCCGGTGAAGTAGGGCCGATTTAGTGGTTTCAAATTCCGGCCTTAATCCAGTGATAAACTGGTAAAAATGTTCAGCATCGAGTTGTTTCTGACGAAGCTCGATGTCTTCGGCACAATGCCACTTTGGTTCTAAAAGGGAAAGTTCTTCCCAAAGTTCGGACAACCCATTGTAATATTCACGAATAGTTTTGTCTCCTTGTGTCATCATTCGAACTTTTTCTTGGAGGTTGCACACGTGTGCAATATCTTTAAGGGAATACATATTCTTAAGGTATTCCCATGCCTTATCGGCATGATCAAATTTGGCAAGACTTGAGCATTTTTTAATGTCAACGCTATTGATAAGCCATGACATTATCTTCGCATGAGATATTCTCCATTCTTTCCATTTCTTCTCGTATGAGGCAATAGCCTTGATTTTCTCTTCTTCCGATAGAGGGACCTCTTTATCTCCCTCCTTTTTAGTAAGAGATAGCTTAGGTTCCGAATCGGAACCATCCACAATCCCCCATAAGCCTTTTCCCCATATATGGTGCTTCATGATTGAAGCCCATGTTACATAGTTCGTATCGCTTAGTTTCATAGGCATGATGGTGACTTTATCATTGTCATCCATCGATTACAAGGAGAGAAAGAATAGGGATAGAAGAGAAACAAGAAGGAAAATGAGAAAGAAAGAAAAAAAAACAATACAACAAGATGTGAAATCTTCTCCAATGAAGTGATAAAACACTTCTCTTCAAGTGGCGAACACTTTTGCAAACGGGCACGGAAACCGAGGCAGCTTTTCCTCAAGATTTAGTACTTCCGCGGCTCTGATACCATGAAATGAAATGGGGATCTTCGAAACACGTGCTTTGATTAACAAGAGCAAGTGTCAAGAATGACACTAAAGCATAACCCTTAAAAAGGGTATAACTGGAAACAAAATAAAAATAAAAATGTATTCTTTATTGATATGAAAAACCAATTGCTTAAGAAGCATTGGGGTAAAATACAAGAGGGGCTGCACCCCTTTATATACACAGCTGAAAGAGGACTCAATAGAGCTGTTGGGCACAGTCCAACAACTCTATTTAGAGCTGTTGGAATGTGTCAGTCCAACAACTCTATTAAGAGCTGTTGGACTCTGTCAGTCCAACAACTCTATTGCTAGTCAAGTCTGGACAGGACTTGACTAGCAACAGTCATTCTAGTTCAAACTGAACTAGATGACATAAAGACAAAAAAATAAAAATAAAAATAAAGGAAAAAAAATACAGAAAAGAAAGAAATTAAAAATGTATTTATATATATATATATATAATAATATAATATTATTATATATACATATATGTACAGTTTTACATTTTAACAAACCCTACGTACCATGCAAATTTTAGGCTGATGTGCTTGCTTTACCTGCTCATGCCAGGGGGTTATTAATTTCGTCCCTGTAGCATATATATATATATATATATATATACATGTCCTGGTTACTATTGTCAGGGCTGATTCCATACATTTTCATAGTCAGCTGAATGTTGTTAATCGGTTTTCCTATTTTCATAAATGGACATACACAATCCTAAACCATTAAAGCATGAATAGTGTGATACACTGCTGCTAGGTACGGGAATTATTAAGGTCCGACAGGATTTTGCATGCATTACCTAATGTGATGTTGTAGGTTGTCTATTGGCATAAGATGGGGCTTGAGTGTGGTTTAAGCTCAAAATTTGTAAGATGTAGCGTGGAATCATTGAAACATAACCTAAATTCGTTAGCTGTTTATAATAGTGTTCATTTTATATTGTTTAGGGACGATGGACACCTAAAACTGAAATTTTGTATGTAATGTATCTTGTTTTGTCGTCTCTAGCTGAACATTATACTTTTGTCTAAAGTCCATGTGTTATTTAAAAGCTTGTGTATTGGATTGTATGGAAACACTTGCCATGGAAGTTTATGCTTTCACTTGACTGTTATGATTATGGTACGCATGAGTGTGAGCATGATTCAATTATTAGTAAGTCATTTTGAACATGTACGCTTGATTTATATGTGAAATGGTACATGTACACTCATACACTAAAGAAACCATGGATTTGGTTAATACCCATGTGTGAGGTAGGTAACACACACATTGAAAATGCATATGAATGAATTATGACATGCATAAATTTGGGTTTATGATTTCATAAGTGCACATGCTTTTGGCACTTTGGCCTAGTGTTATGAATGAAACACTAATTTTGTTTTAGTATGTGGTGCATTGAGGGCCTAAATGGACATCACCGGCCTGGAGAGCCGTGGGTTTGGTTTCCTTTCACATATGTTTTTAATTGCATCACTTAAACCACATAAGATGGTTTGGCACATTACTACACTGTTCTAGTTGATTATACGGATTGGAGTTCCGTAAGGGTCCCCGCAGTGGAGGATGCGGGTTTTCACTTTACTTTTGCATATGGTGTTGCAAACTTGAAGAATAAACTTTAATAAAAATATAATGAATAAGAACAGTGTAATATACATTCTGGGATATCTCATCTGGAGTATGAGAATCTTAGATATGCGGTTTCGGGAAAAACCGTGAGGATACAAAAACTCGTGTGCGTTGTTGCCCCTAAACCCGATATTGAGGTTCTTCTCCTGGCCACGGTTTTAGGGAGAGACCGCCACTTTTCCTGGGGGTGGTGTGTTTTGACACAACTGTTGTATACCAATAAAGTGGCGCCAGTGGATGCTGTTTTCCATGGTGTCCCCGACTTTGGATGCTGTTTTCCAAGGTTCTGATAGATGGTGTTGTTTCCTGATATCGGTCGAGGGCTAAGTTGGACTCAGTAATAAAATACAAATTGTGTGTTAAGTTACCCTGGGAACCTTCTTGACCTCGGGGATTGTACCCGTTTGGTGTATCCGCGGGCCACGGTAATTAAAAAGAAGAACTTAAAGATGTGCGCATTTAATAGGGCATGCATATGGAAAGATGGAATATAAATGAAAGATAACAAAAAGGAATCATGCATTGCACATAATCATGCATTTTCCTGTCATGCATTAGATCATGCATGTTTGAATTATTCTTGATATCATGACACAATTTGGTGGTAGCATATGATTTACTTCTTGAAATCATGCTGCAAGGTTTGGCTATTTAGTTCCTGATATATGATACTGTTTTACTGTTCTTGACTGGTGAGCATACGCAATTGTTGGTAGTTATGGATATTTGAATGATGTAAATTTTATATCTGCACTCACTCAAATCATTGCATGAAATCTTATCCATGTTCTTTTTCTCACTTGGTTTCTTTAGAAGTAGTTGTGCTCAGAATTTCGGTTCTGACACCCTACTTTGTTGGTTTTTCACAGGACATGGTGAACAGTGATGCTGGACTGACTACTGGGGATGGATGAGTCATACTTGAGCTTGTCGGCTTCAACAGAGGACAGAGTGGCTCTTTCCTAAATTCTTCTTGCTTCTTTTCAGTTGTCGCTTTATTTTCAGTTGGATAAAATCTTGTCTTTAAAATTTACTCTTACTCATAAATAAAGGAATTGGTTTGATTCTTATGGATTATGATTGCAACTTCGTTTGTGGTGGTTGGGCTATCCAATGGAAAGTGGAACTGTGAGGATCCCAGGTCTCTGGGAAGTTTTCCGCAACTAAAAAAAAAAAAAATATTCCGCATTTTCAAAGGGTATGAATTGGGGTCGTTACAATCCAACCCGACATCAAACAAGGGATGTCGGTCCGCTAGGGTATCTGGTGGTGACAGAAGGTGGTAGGGGCCCGACCCTCAGCCCATCTTCTGGCATCGCAGACAGGGGCAAAGGCTAGGCAGCTGCCACCTTCTAGAAGGCAGAAAATGGTAGAGCTTAGCTCATGCCGATTAGTTGGAAATCATAGGAGGCAGTAGGGGCTCAATCCCTGTTGACCTGCCAGTTAGGCAAGGAAACGGCAGGGGCTTAGCCCCTGTCGTGTCTATCCAAAAAGGCGGCAGGGCTCAACCCCTGTCGACCCACCGAAAGAACTCAGTCGGCAGGGGCTCAGCCCTTGCCGATCTGCCAGAGAGCGAGTGGCAGGGGCAAAGCCCTTTGCCGGAAGGGGGTGCATGGCAAGGGCCGAGGCCCCTGCTCGTCAGAAACATCAAACGGCAGGGGACGAGGCCCCTGCCTACCGGAATAAGACGCACGGCATGGGCCGAGGCCCATGCCTGAAAAAAAAAACCAAATGGCAGGGGCTGAGGCCTCTGCCTATTGGAATGATTGCACGGTAGGGGTCCTGACCCCTGCCTGATGGGAGCAACAGACGGCAGGGGTCGAAGCCCTTGCCTACCAAACAAGTCGAAGGGAGGGGTCAGGTTTCGGAGGTCTCATAAGGGGCTACCGGACTGGGCGATGGCAGTGGGTTGCTGGCAAAAATCGTCGTTAGGGCCTGCCGGAAAATGTTGCGGAGAGGGAAGCAGGTGAGAGTCAAGGCAAAGGGGGCAGCAGCGGTGGTCGATCGTGGCGTCGTGGTGCCAACGATGCTGTGAGGACCGGTGGCAGGGGGAGGTCGCCGGCACGGGAAGGGAGATGGGTTGTGTGGCGCTGAAAAGAGAAGAAGAAAGAGAAATAGAAGACTTGCTTGTGCGAGTAGGTCGGCATCGTCGATGCCACCGCACGCAGAGGAGGAGAGGTGGAAGAGGAGGACGGAGGCGCAGTCGATGGGAGCCCTCTCTACCCTCTTGTGCTTTTAAAGAGGATAGAGGGCGTCGACCAGGGAAACCCCAAAGGGTTTCCCATTTTGTAATGGGGACAAGGGGAAACACAACTGCGAGGGGGGGAGAAAAGAAATAAAGGCAAGGGTTTAAACCCTTGCGATAACTGTTTATAACCCTAACGGGTTACAGGTCCGGGTCGGATCCAACCCCGGTTCGAAAGTTTTTTTTTATAAAACTTGGGTTTACATCCTACCCCCTTAAAAGAATTTTGTCCGTGAAATTTTATTGAATGGCGCTCCGTAAAGATTGTAGTCTGAGTTAATCGGTATTGACGAAGATGCACAACCTGTACGTGTGATCCCAACATGTATGCTTTTAAAGTGATCATGACAACTCATACTGAGTTCCTAAGAAAGGCTTCAGTTAAACCAAATATATGTGTAATTTTGTTAATAAACTTGTGTCTTGGAAAAGTTCGTACAGAATTATAAAAAGTATTAGCCAAAGACTATAAGAGTGTTCATTGTTATCTTCTACTTGATTTATCAAGGACGAAAAGACATAACGAGACATTTCTCTAGCTTGTTTTCGTTTTTTCATGGAAGATCAACTATGAAAGCTATACATCTTAGACAACTTATTGAGAGATATAGAGAGAGGAACAAAGATTTGCATATGATTTTTATTGATTTGGAGAAGGCATACGATAGAGTACCTAGGGATGTTCTCTGGTGGACAATGATAAAGAAAGGTGTTTCTCTCAAGTACATTAGTATAATTAAAGATATGTACGAAGGACTAGTAACCAATGTCCGCACTTGTGGAAGGGTGACAACCAATTTTCCTATAACGGTTGGGTTACATCAAGGATATGCATTAAGCCCTTTCCTATTTGTTATAGTGATGGATGAGCTTACGAGATCAATTCAAGAAAATGTGTCGTGGTGTATGTTGTTTGCTGATGATATTGTTTTGATAGATGAGTCTAGAGTTGGGGTTAATGCTAAGTTAGAATTATGGAGATAGACATTGGAAGCAAGAGGTTTTAAGTTGAGTAAGAGTAAGACAAAATATATGAAATGTCGGTTTAGTAAGCAACGAAGTAGTGATGGGAGTGTAGTGAAGCTTGGTGAGCAAGAAATACCGATGGAGGTCTGTTTCAAATATTTGGGATTTATCATTCAAAAGTATGGAGAAATTGATGGAGATGTAAATCACAGGATAAAGGTTGGGTGGATGAAATGCAAAAGTGCAACTGGAGTGTTGTGCGATCGTAGAATGCCATTGCGGTTGAAAGGAAAGTTTTATAGGACGACAATTAGGCCCGCTTTACTATAAGGCATGGTTTTAAAACTCGCCGAGTCAACTCGGTGACTCGGTTGACTCGGCTCGGCTCGACCCTCCAGCGAGTCAACCCAGCAGGGTAAACTCGGCTTGCCTTGACTCGGCCTGACTCGTTCTGACTCGGCCGAGTTCTGGGATATTTGAAATTTGATTTTTTGGGTATTTCAAAATAACAGTTTAATAATAAATAATAAATTACAAGACAAACCAGTTCAAAGATACAATAATCTATCAATCTTTATGTGTTGATTAAACATATTGACAAAAAAAATGATTCAAAGATCTAACAAAAAAGTGAAGCATACACGTATCGGTGCTTGTACTTCATGTTCTGGTGTTGGGTGCCTTTGAGTGTTGTTTTATAAACACGTATCATATCCTTCATTGTATATAAAAATACATTTTTGTACAAAGTTTGTATCACACCTGTGCATAACAATTTGTACCCTGTCATCCTTATTTTTTGACATAAACACCCATATCATACCAGTTGTGCTGATCTTGTACAGTATGCTTGTACATGTATCCATGTGACAGCATTTCCCTTGGTCATAATTGGAATTTCTTCTGGTGATTCATTCTCTTATTGTTGTTTTACCTTGTTGCAACTAATTCAATCTGGCTTTTTATGCAAGATGATGTGTTGTTGTTCTCAATGAGGTGAGATCACTAGAAAGGATCAAAGGAAAGCTAACAAAAGCTAGGGTGTCTTCTGGAGAAGTTTAGCTGAAATTCCTAAACCATTCTATTTAGAAATTTGAGTTTAAGTATGTTTCTAGACTCAGTTACATGGGGCCTTCATTGAATACCAAAGACATGCTTGTTATTAAGAAGTTTCTTCATGTAACTTGATCTTTCCATGTGACCTTGTTATGAAGAAGTTTGTACTTTTTCTACTCTGAACTTGCAATTTTTTATTGTCAACTCTTTAGACTATATGTTTACTGAAAAACATGGTTTGAGACAAATTATATATTGTTTTTCTTTTAAAATCAAAAGTTAACAAAACCCGGTCCGAGTCACCGAGTTGACCCGCCGAGTCACGAGTCAATAAAGAACGAGTCGAGTTCCAAGTCACGGGTTTTAAAACCTTGCTATATGGTATGGAATGTTGGGCTGCCAAGAGACATCATATTCAAAAAATGAGTATAGCTGAGATGCGTATGCTTAGATGGATGTGTGAAAATACAATAAAAGATAAGATTCGAAACGAGGAGATACGTAAGAAGGTAGGTGTTGCATCCATTAAAAATAAGATGAGAGAGAATCATTTAAGGTGGTTTGGACATATTCGGCGAAGGCCTAATGATGCTCCAGTTAGAAGGATGGAGAAATGAGAAAATATATTAGTTAAAAGAGGTCAGGGTAGGCCTAAGAAGACTTGGATGGAGATGATAGGAAAGGATATGAATGCTTTGAACCTCATCGAGGACATGGCATTGGATAGAAATGATTGGAGGAGAAGGATTCATGTGGAAGACCAAGAATGATTTTTTTTTATGTTCATATCACCGACCCCAATTGTTTTGGGATGAAGGCGTAGTTATTGTTGTTGTTGTATCAGGTCATCGTTTGTTGCCCTCACTCTATCTATCATACTCTTTGCCCTGATTAACCTCGATTTATTCTCATTTTTCAAGGTCTTACGCGGTCAGCTGCTAAGACTTCGCTTAAGCTATCATTCTTAGAATGGCCCCATCTTTTCATAGAAAACAAAAACATATCCTCGTCATTTCCCATTTTACGCATATTCACACTTGTGAATGTGCATGTAACTTTTCTTTTTTCTTTTTTCTTTTTTCTTTTTTCTTTTTCTCTTTTCTTTCCTTTTTCTTCTTTCTTTCTTTTTCCTTCTTTTCTTTTTTACCTTTTTGGCTAAAAGTCAGAGGCGGAGACGTTGGAGGGGCTCCAACGTCTAGTAGGAGCCACTCCTTTTGGTCTCCTCTTGTATTATAAATAGGGGTGTGTCCCCTCTAATTGTATTCATTCTTTTGGAAGCCTTTGTCCTCACCCTTGCTCAATAGATTCAATCTTTTGCATTTCAAGTGTTCTCTTTGTACCTTTGTGTACTTTTTATTCAAGTGTTCTTGGTGTGTCTTTGTACACATATCCCTTTGTGGAGCTTGTGCTTGTAGTGCACATCTTTGAAGATATTTTTACATGGTATCAAAGCTTGGTTGGGAGAAAAGATCGTTTGATTTGTTCTCTCTATTGGGTGCCTCGAAAAGTGTGCCATCAAGTTTGGGCGATTGTGGTGAAGACTTGTTTCTTCATTCAATATTTTAGAAGCATCCTACCTCAAGTAGGACCTTATATCTCATTGTGGTACACATCTCTTTCTCTTTTTCTTCTCTCTAATGGGCGAAAAGGACTCTCACTTCTCTCTTGGCTTCAAATTAAATGGATCTAATTATCATGTATGGGCCTAAAACATAGATGTTCATATCAAAGGTAAGGGTCTTTGGGGATATGTTCAAGGAACTATTCCCGAACCCGAACCTAAAATTACTATCATTGAGAGAAGAGAGATTAAGGTCCTTGACGGTGAAGAAAGAGAAAAGGCATTTGAAGAATACAATAAAAGGCATGAAGAGTGGGAAATGAAAAACTACAAAATTCTTTTGTGTTTTTTCTCTTCGGTGGAAACCAAGATTAATGCCAATATATTGAAATTCAAGAAAGCATATCAAGTATGGGAGTATCTCGAACAAATGTATGCGTCAAGAGACTTGTCCCATAAATATTACCTCCAAAAGAAGGCTTTGACTCTACAACAAGAAGAGATGTCGGTTAGAGAGTATTTTGCCGAATTATTCGCTATATGGGATGAATTTGCTATCCTTGAACCTAAATGGAGTGGAGATGCAATCGAACTGAGGCAAAAATAACTTGAAGATGATCACTTTTTTAATTTCCTAAATGGGCTTAGACTCGAATTCGAACAATTTAGATCCTCTCTTTTATCTTCCTTTTTTTCTCCACCTTTAGAAGATGTTCTTACCAAATTAAGTGGAGAAGAAACTAGATTGGGAATGAATAAAACCAATCAAAATGTGTTGGTCGTCTCCTCTAAAAACGAGGATGAGGGAGCTTACGTTGTGTCTAGACCGGGGAGCAATGTTAAACCTTATAAACCTCCTCACTTCAACAAGAATCGAGAAAGAAAATAACGGGCAATATGGAAGAAGATACTACAGTAAAATCGTGTGTCATTTTTGTAAAGAACCAGGGCACATAAAACCCGTGTGTCCCAAGTGGAAAAAGATGGTGGCAATGTCGACAACTTTCAGAAAGGAGATGCTGTCTACCTCTAACAATGCCAATTTATCTCTAAATCAAATTATTGAAGCTCTTCAACCACTCCTCAATGGATCTATTTCTGGAGTCGATGTGTCCTCGTTCTCTCCACGTAAAATTCTTTGGCTATTAGACTCGGGTGCATTCTTTCATATGACTCCAAATGCTTTTACACTAACCAATTATTCTAAAAATTTCTCTTCATCCTTTGTCTCTACTGCGGATGGGGCTTCTCTTGAAATTAAAAGAATTGATGATTTTGAAAAACAAGATTTTTTTGTTCCCCAAGTTAGATTTATTCCAAAATTATATTTGAACTTGCCTTCCGTCTCTCAACTTTCGGATCATGGATGTGATATAAAATTCGCATCACATAAATGTTGGATACAGGATCGTCAGTCCAGGAAGTTGATTGGGAAAGGCTCTAGGAAGGGTGGCCTCTATTTTATAGAGTCTCTTAAAACTTTTTTTTATAACATTGCCCAATATAAAGATATAAATGTTTGGCATAAACGCCTTGGGCATCCAAATATTGACAAGCTTTCTCATATTCATTTTGCTAAAACATTATGTAAAGAAAATTTCAATTGTAATGATTGTATTCTGAGAAAAATGATAAGCTTACCTTTTGGCTCAAGATCTATATTTTCAACTAGGCTATTTGAAATTGTACATTCGGATGTATGGGGACCCGCACCTGTAGTATCTAAGGCAGGTTTTTCATATTATGTTATTTATGTTGATGACTATTCAAGATACAGTTGGATATACTTTCTGAAACACAAGCATAAAGTCTTTTCCACTTTAAAGAATTTTCATGTAATGATAGAAACTCAGTTCAATAGAAAGTTACAAATCTTTAGAACAGGTTCAGGGGGTGAATTCCTCTCAAATAAATTTAAAGACTATATAGAGAGTAACGGGATCATTCATCAAAGGTCTTGCCCCAAAACTCCTCAACCAAACAGCTTAGCCGAACGAAAACATAGACATATTATTGAAACTACAAGGACTTTACTTATTTCTCAAAAGATTCCAAAAAGATTTTGGGCCGAAGCTGTCATGGCCTTTGTCTATCTTATAAATCGTCTTCCTTCAAAAAATTTAAGTCAAATATCTCCTTTTAAAGTTTTATATAAAAAAGAACCCGATTATAATAGATTACGAATCTTTGGCTGCAAATGTTTTGTTCTCACTGATAAAAATGATAAGTTATCTCCTAAAGCCATTCCATGTGCTTTTCTTGGTTATTCAGAAACACAAAAAGGTTTTAGGTGTTATGATCTTCAAAATGATAAACTGTATGTCTCAAAGAATGTCACTTTTTTGAAAAATGAAAGTGGTTTTGAGGACTCAACCCTCCCCGATAATGCTGATTACTCTTTTTTATTTGAATTACTAAATAGGAATGAAGATTTCTTTAGTGATGATGAGACAAATAATGAGAATATTGATAATGAAGCTCCCCTGTTTGTTCAACCAGTAGAAGAAGCAGTAAATGAACCAATTGTATACTCACATAGAGATAAAAATACGTTTAGAAGTGTGATAGAAAGATATAGTGATTTTAGTGAGCCCTCTCAAGATAACTTACGAAGAACTGAAAGACCTAGGAGAAACCCTTCCAAATTTATATCCTATGAATCTTTTTCCCCAAAACATAAGGCTTGCCTTAGTGCCATTCACTAGTATGAAGAACCCGAAAACTTTGAAAAAGCTAAAGAAAGATTAGAATGGAGAGATGCAATGGATAATGAACTCTATGCCCTTAACAGAGCCAAGACTTGGGAATTTCAAAATCTTCCTGAAGGAAAAAAGACAAATAGGATGTAGATGGGTCTTTAAGGTTAAGACCAAGAGTGATGGAACTCTTGAAAGATATAAGGCCCAGCTGGTAGCTAAAGGTTATAGCCAAGAATATGGCATTGATTACGAAGAAACCTTTGCTCCTGTAGCAAGAATGGTCATTGTAAGATGTTTGATCACTACTGCATCAATTAAAAAATAGAACATATATCAAATGGATGTTAAAAATGTCTTTCTGAATGGAGACCTAAACGAAGAAGTTTACATGGAGGCCCCCCGTGGCATGGATATACCAAAGGTAAAGTTCTTCGTCTTAGAAAAGCCTTGTATGGTTTAAAGCAAGCTCCAAAGGCTTGGTACGATCGATTTAATGAAGTAATGGTTGAAACTGGATTTAATTCTTGTTATACTGACACTGCTCTCTTTATCAAAAAGTCTGATGCAGGAATTGTAATTTTGTTGTTATATGTTGATGATATGCTAATAACAGGCAGTGATATTAAGGGAATCAGAAATATCAAATCCACTCTAAAAGAAAGGTTTGAAATGTCAGACTTAGGGTATCTGACATATTTTTTGGGTATTGAGGTTGCTTACTCTCATAGGGGTTATTTTTTGTCCCAAACTAAACTGGCTTGTGAGATTCTTGACAGGTTTGTGAGACTCCTGAAGTTGTGGGCTAAAAAATGAAGAGTAATAATGGAATTTCTTTGGAAAATCTTACCCCCTGTCAGCAGCTCGTGGGATCACATATGTATCTTAGTATCACACGGCCAGACATATCTCATATCGTGCGTACTGTGAGTCAATTTCAGCATGCCCTCACTTCAATTCACATGAGTGTTGTACTTTGTATTGTCAGATACATAAAGGGCACAATAAACAAGGGAGTATTTTTTTCCTCGTCTTCAAATTTAGATTTAATTACATATACTAACTCTGATTGGGGAGGTGACCTAAATAACCGTCACTCCACCACTGATTTTTGTATTTTTTTGGGTGAATCAATGATCTCATGAAGATGCAAGAAACAACAGGTGTTTCTTTCATCAATAGAAGCAGAATATCGAGCCATGGCCTCCACGACTATAGAGATTGTGTGGATTCATCAATTGTTGAAGGATATGGGAGTATTGATCCAAGGACCTACAAGACTATGATGTGATAACAAAAGTGCAATCTATATTGCTAAAAATCACACTTTTCATGAGCGTATCAAACACATTGAGATGGACTACCACTATGTCAGAGAAGTCTACTTGCAGAAAATCATAGACCTTCCTTATGTGACTTTAGAATACCAGTTGGCAGACTTTTTCACAGAGGCGTTGTGTACCCCCAGATTTCATTTTCTTGGCAAACTTTCGGTCATCACGCCCTAAGTTTGAGGGGGTGTTAAATTATATCATGTATATATATATATTGCCCCAGGGGCATTTCTATCATTTCTCATTTTACGCATATTCACACTTGTGAATGTGCATATTACTTTTCTTTATTTTCTTTTTCTTCTTTTCCCTTTTTTCTTTTTCTCTTTTCTTTTCTTTTCTTTCTTTTACCTTCTTTTCTTTTTTACCTTTTGACTAAAAGTCAAAGGAAGGGGAGACGTTGGACCCCCCTCCAATGGTTAGATTTCTAATCGTTGGATCCCCTCTAATTGTATTCATTCTTTTGGGAGCCTTTGTGCTCACCCTTGCTCAATAAATTCAATCTTTTGCATTTCAAGTGTTCTCTTTATACCTTTGTGTACTTTTTATTCAAGTATTCTTGGTGTGTCTTTGTACACATATCCCTTCGTGGAGCTTGTGCTTGTAGTGCACATCTTTGAAGATATTCTTACAATATATACCGATTCACAATCATGCATTGCAAGCTTTCATTTAGGTGTGCATACTTCTGCATACACTTTGCATTCATGCATATGTACGTTCATATGTATATGTAGACTCGTAAAAATTAGGTATACATATACTCACAATGTAATAACCTCCATTTTTGACATTAATTGTTTAAATTTATCTGAAAATAATAGGTATTTTTCTAAAGTTGGGCATGGGATCTGCATTTCGGATCCAGGATCCATAAAAGATCCATATATATACGTATAATAACTTTATATATATATATATATATTTGAAAGAAAAATAACTAAGGATAATACAAATAATATTAAACATAATATATACATACATGTAACATGTTAATATGCGGACCCACATTTGGATCCACGCCGCGAGACCTATGGATCCAAACCGCGGGCAAACCACGGATCCACGCTACAGCTACGACCCGGGCCGCGCCCCGTTACTGATAAGTGTTATAAAAAAAAAAGAAAGGAAAGAAACCCGATAAGGGGCTGCCTGATAAAAGGGGCGTGTTAGGGTTCAGAACCTTAACACTTGCAAAATCGTAAAAAGGGAGGGGAGGTATGCGCAGCCACCCGGAGGGGGAGGAAACCTCCTCCCTTTTTGGGCACCCTCCTATATAGGGGGCTCACTCGGACCCCTTCTCCTCCCACACCCCTTTTCCTCTTGTGCGCTCTCTCTTTCCCTCTCGTGCTCTCTACAGTAGCCTCTCGATCGTGCCCTTCACGGCGGTAGGAGCAACTGGAGTCGGCGAACCACCCTCTCTCGGTAGCAACATCCTCCAGGATGTCGAAAAAGCTCAGAAAGGTAGGTCTTACTGCTATTTTTACTTGTTTGGGTATTGAGTGTGTTCGAGCAGTCGATGTGGGTTGTGGGGAAGCCCTAATTCGAATAGTAAGGGGGATTTTGGGGCTTATGTTACTGAAAACCCCAAATCTCTGATTTGAGGGATTTTGGAATTTCAGGAAGGTTGATTCAGAATGTTTACAGGCTATAGGGCTCAGATTTCAGGAGATTTCAGATTCTGACTACCAAGAATAAAAAAAAAAGGAGGGGTTTTGGTTTCGGCTTACGAGGGTTTTTGCAGTGCATAGGTCTCAAGTATGCTAGTAGCATTGCTCAGCCCATTTATATGGGTTTAACCTGCGCGAATAAGGTTCTGCACATATATACACAGAAACTTTGGTTTTGGCATGAAAGGAAATTGGGATATCGGACTGACATCCCTCGATTTACCTATTTTTAGGTTATAGGACTCCTCAGATATGCAGTTGGGCCCAACGACATACGATTAAGGAGATTGTTTTCTTTTGTGATGGTTCTTTCTCTTTTTGTCACCTGATTCTAGGGTTATTTAGTGGTTTGGGTAATATCAAGATTGTAAGTTAAAATTCTTGTTCAGACTCTTTGTTTATTTATTTAGTTTCTCAGTTATGCACCATCTCTGTGAGACTGATCAACCATAGGTAGCGTGTGCATGCACCAGCATACATCATTGGAACTTGTTACTGCTATTTGGTCTTCTGCGGGTTACGATTGCTAGTCTGTGATTATGCCCCGACCCATTTGGAGATTTTGTTAAAATTCTGGTATAAGTAAAGTCAGTGGGAAAACCATCTGACAGTAAAATTTCAAAATATGTGGGCCTATGATTTGCTTGGTATTGAGATTAAGTAATAAGAACAAAATTTTTGCTCATACTTTTACAACACACACTATTGTGCATACACAAAAGTAGATGTGTTATAATGAAATGAAAACTGTGTATTTTCCAAAGTGTTCGGCCGACGACCCCCGCTTGAGCCATTCCTCACCATTGGCATCCCTGAGTTGTTCCCAAGCGTCAATTCTGAGGTACGGGTTCTTTCTTTTGAATCATGTAAGAAATCGAATACCGATTCGATTTTCATGCAATATTTAGTGCAAATCCATGGTTAAAGAGTGATTTTATGTGTTCACTCTAGATTACATGGATGAGGATCCATAGATCCGCATTTATATGGGTGTTTCTGGTTCTTTACACATAAAAATTCTGTGTATGGGGTTTTTATACAAAAACGGACTCATATTGGGTTATGATCGAGATTTATTTCTGTTTGTTATGATCGAGATTTATGCTTGTATATATATATATATATATATATATATATATATATATATATATATATATATATATATATATATATATATATATATCTTAATCTGTGTTTTTTGTTCTTGAATTGGGTTCATGCTGGATATAGTTTGAATGACTTGATCAATGCTTATAAAACTGGGTTTTTTTTAGGCACAGTTAAGATCAATGCATAGGTGGTGATTAGGTTTGCAAAATTGTTTTCAAGTTCATTGACTCAACAAATTGCATATGGCTATATATAGATTCTCATATGAAAAGTGTTCATGTTATCCCCTGGTTTACATGTGTTAAAGATTTAGTTTTTCTTTCTACGCATGTGAATGTATGGACATGTGCATGTATTGAAAACATGGATCATGAAAGTTTATTGTTATTGCACTCGCATGCTTATATACTTGTAGGCATGTTTTGCTAGAGGTGAATCAAGGAAAGAATGATATTTCTCTTGTACTTAGAATTATGTTTGATTGAGACATTAGTGCAAGGTTGCTTGCATATGCATGTGCATACATGGAATTGATGTATTTTGGCACGTACCTCATGGCGTGTGTATTCACATATTTTAATTGAAACTGGTTCATGAATAAAAGTATGCATTTGACTTGAGTATGCATCCAAATTGAACAAAGACATGCTTATGAATATTTTTGTGGCATACACATGATACATGTTTGCATTTCTAAATGTGCATATAAATTTCCAGAAGGTGTGGTGTGCATGTATTTTGGTTCTCGAGACATGTCAAGATTTGAAATTATTTATATGCTTTGACTTGATGTGATGTACTTAAGCATCATACTATATGAAGTTTGTTTCAAATGCATGTGCATACATGCATTGATGTGTGTTTCGCATGTACATAAATGCATGAGTTGTTCACTTATCCCAATTAAGATGATTCATGAGTGAATGCACGTATGTGGAATGATTTCGTAAAGGCACATGCACATGAATGATGAACACATGCACATGAATGTGACATATCATGCACATGGTTAAATTGACATATATAAATATGCATGTGGAAGTGTGTTGACCTTATTGCATACATTGCAAGTTGTTATGGTTTTTGCGTATGATGTATCGATGGTCTAAATGAATCATCACAGGCCTGGAGAGCCTTGAGCTTTGGTTGCTCCTTTTTTAATTGTTTTAATGCATCACAAAAATCACATTTATATTATGGTTTTAATTGCATTGTTCTATGGTTGCCATGGGTGGTAGACCGTGAAGAGTTGCGCATGTTGATTTGCAAGCTTATGGTTGCATGTTGATTTACAAACTTATGTTATTAATTTTGTATGTTGATTTGCAAATGTAAAATAGATGAATTAATAACAAGATAAAAAGAAAGTAAAGAATAGTGTAATTTATGTTTCCTTGATGTCTCTTTTTTAGCGTGAGAATTTTAGAGGTTGCAGTTTGGAGAAACCGTGAGGATACAAAAACTCAGTGTGCGTTGTTGTTGCCCCTGAACCCGATATTGAGGTTATTTTCCTGGCCACGGTTTTAGAGAGAGTCCGTCACTTTGCCTGGGAGTGGTGTGTTTGACACAGCTGTTATTGTTTTGGTATACAAAGAAAAGTAACACTTGTGGATGCTGATATCCCTAATGTCCCCAACATTAAATGTAAGAACCACAAATTTTACACTAAAACTTAAGAATTATGTGGATTTGGGCCTAGGATCCGTTATTGGACCCAAAAGAAAATTTCGGATATTAGAATATTTTAGTAATATTATATAAATAAATATTTAAGAAATTAAATATTTCAAATACTCGGTTCAGACCCAAGTGGATCCAACCTTTGGGTCCACTGCTGTTTAAGCGACCCGGACCCAAATCAAATTTGGGTCCAGCATTTCGGGTCGTGGTTCGGACCCGGACCCGATCCACCCCCCCCCTGTTAAAAGATTAAAGAGGGGTTAATAAGGGGGGGGCAACCCGATATGGGTTGCCCGATAAAATTCTTTTGAGGGGAAACCCTCTCCCCTGCGATAACGAGTGTTAGGGTTCAGCCGAACCCTAACACCTAAGATGATGGGAGGTGGGGGAGCACCCCGCAGCCGCCGGGAGGGTGTGCTTCCCTTCCTTTTCGGGGGAGGCCACCCACCTACAAAGGGGGACCCCGACCTCTTCCTTCTCCCTCTCTCGTTGTCCCATTCTCTCTCTCTCACCCTTTTCTACCTTTCTAAAACTCGAAGCTCCCTCCAATCCCAAGCCGCAGCTCGAGGCCTTGCAGTGAGGAGCCAACCTCGCCGGTGGTGGTGCTGTCCAGGCCGACCGACCCCTCTCGTAGCTGCCACAACAACCTCACCGGGAAAATGGTAGTGTTTCTGTGATTGTTTTTCAGGTTAATCATGGGTTTGGTGGGATACGGGTTGTCTAAAACCCAAATCGACTGATAAAATGGGGGGGTGCGTACAATAAAAGGAAAGGGACTGCGAATGGGATAAAATGTTGGCTGAGTCCTGTCAGGGGATTCTCGAACCCCTAAATAGCTGTATATGTTCCTTGCTGTTCAAGGAGATCCCCAATTTGGGGTCGTCTGCCACCTCCACACCGAAAACCCCAAATCTACGATTTGGGGGTTTCAGATTGTTATGAAAAAAAAAAAAAAGGAAAATGGTTAATTACATCTGGTATGATTTAGTAGTATACCCTCTTTTGTTAAGCTAAATATGTCATACAGATGACCCATAGGTTATGTAGTTCCTACATTTTGTTCTTTTGAATGTGAATCCCTTATTTTTTTCGCATCTTAGAAATCTGTACATGAAATATTGTTATTACTAAACCAAATGAGTAACTAGTAGGATTATTAGCTTGTTGATAACATACAAAGAGGGCACTCAATCAGATTACATAGTTTTAATTAGGGTTATGTACTTAATTAATAAGTTTTATTTGGGTTTTCACATATAAACCAGGCTTTGTCTTATTGTATTCCCATTAGTTAACCTTAACTGCATACATCGATACATTCTAATTGGTCAACAACAACTGTTCATATGGGTTCGTTCAATTTAGTTAACAATAACTGCTCGCCTTGAGATATTCTAATTAGTTTATGATAACTGCATACATTGGTAGATTCTGATTAGTTAACTTGAAATGCATAAGTAAGTTTGTTGTTTTCAATTGATGAATCATTGTGCGATACTGCAGGCAGTTGTACAAGCCTTGTGACCTTTTGTCATCTGATCGATTAATGTAGAATGCATGCTTAATTCCAGTGTTTTCATTTAATTCATTTTTTTTATCAAAGTACAGGTCCTGCTCGAGTTCTGGTTATATGTTACTTCATGCCCAACACAGAGTAGAGGTTTTCAGTTATATTCTATTTCATAAATCGCACATATACATGTTTTTTTTTATTGTACATTGCGCAGTTATATGTTCAGATTATACCCTATTTGATTATACATGGTATTGCACGAAAACACATATGTAGTTGCTGAATAAGTACAGTAATCAAATTAGCTCCTCTGCTGCTCATTCTTTAGCTATTATTGGATATTGCGTACCTTTATATCAGCATGTTGTTTTGTTAAAAGCAATGACAATTGGAGAGCTGGCATTCAAGATAGTGGCTGAACTTAGCATAGTTTAGGATTAACCGATGTTGATTGTTTTAGTTAGTAAAGCTATGCTGAACTATCATAGTTTATGATTGTCTGATGATGATTACTTTATGTTGTAAAGTTATGCTGAACTTATTATAGTTTATGATCAGCCAATGTTGATTATTTTATTCTGTAAACCTATGTTGAACACAACATAAATTATGTTGACAGATGCTAATGGTTTCATCCTGTAAAACATGGCATGTTTATGCTGGCCGATTGAAACTATTCCATTATGTAGACCCTAACTTGTTTAGGTAAATTCCTGTTAGCCTATTTTTTTTTGTCTATGTCTTATGCTGTGAGATATGGCATGCTTATGATAACTCATGTCAACTATTGAAGATACTGGTAGAAATTGTCATAATGAGACCCTACATGATAATAAATTATGCTGAGCATACATAGAAGTGGTTACATATTAGATGTTGATTCAACACATAACTTGGTGTACACTGAAATCTTTAGACATGTGCCTTGCCTAATGGGCAAGACAGATTGGACTACCCGATCCGGGTTAAGTACCTAATGAAGGTGTGTGGTCTGGTTCAAGTATATTGGTAATGAAACTAAATAATAACTTTTGTGCTTGACTGGTTTAAAGGCACCGGAGCACTTTGGGTGGGTTATGCAATTAATAAGACAAAGGATTGGGACTACTCTGCACCTTGGTAAGATGACTAAGGTTGAGGATCCTAATACTATGATAGTAGAAAGAAGTTGGGGAAATGCCCCATACTTCGGGAAATTAATTAAATGAAAAGATTAACCCACTCAGATTCGGGCTTACCTTGGAGAAGGTGGGTGGTACAAAACTCTGGGGACATGTGTTAGTTTCGAGCGTAAAGCGACTCATTGGTCCCAGTCCTCAGAGTCGAGGGACCCGGACTACCAATTTTGTCCTAGGTGGTAGATCCATGTTCTTCTGCAGAAGTTAGGGATGCATCCTGTTTTGGTTTTGGCCTTTGGGAGTTTCTCTCGGTCACTGGCCGCTCCCTTGGGATTTCAGTCACAGTTAGAATGTTCGGGTTAATAAAACAACCCTGAATAATATACCCCCGGACATTTTCTTCTGTGATGGTTGCCTTGGCCCGTGTGTACCCGCGGGATAAGAAAAGATAAACACTAACTAGAACAGTTAGGTATCACTGTGTGGGAGTCATTAAAGAGACAATTGCTTACTCTTTCATCATGTTTTATATTCGGTGCTTATGATGAAACGACATCCTAAATTGTGTATTTATTAGTTAATTGAATTCATATTATGGATGTTGTCCATGTTAGTGTAAGTTCTGCTTTAATTGCTTAATACCTTGCTTAATTGTTGTAGTTGCATAAAATGTTTCTTGTGCTTAAGTATAATTATTACATAATCTACTTTTCTATTCAGATATATGTCTATGATTGCTATTGCATCGAATTCCTTATGTGTTTACGTTTAGACTGTAATTCAAACACGACACCCACATCACACTTGACACATGATCTACTTGCAAGAATAATTACAGTTTTCCTGCTTAGACATGGTAGTCTAATTCCTATAATTTCCATTATTTTCAGGAGAAGAGTAGTTCTATGAGCGATGCGGGATGAGGTGCTGACCGAGACTTGATCTATTTGTTCCCTGGCGGTTCTGCTTACTTTCAGATTGAGATTTTTGTTTTGAGACTCAATGTGAAAACTCTGATGTTGGATTTTATTATTATTGAAGTGAAAATAAATGGTGTGGTTTGCTTTTACCTTCCTGTATCGTTCTGAAATGCTTAACCCGAGAATTATTAGTTGTTTCCGTTTTAAAAAAAAAAAAAATGGGTTAAATTTCGGGGCGTTACATTAAATGTTGTTTTCTAATGTTCTCATGGATGGTGTTGTTTTCTGATATCAGTCGAAGGCTAAGTTTGAAACCTAGTAATAAAACACAAATTGTGTGCTAAGCTACCTTGGGAACTTAACTTAACCTCGGGGATTTTACCCATCTGGTGTATCTACGAGCAATGGTAATTAAAAAAAGGAACTTAAATTGTATGCATTTAATAGGGCATGCATATGTAAAGGAAAACTTTAATAAAAGATAATGAAATGTTCATGCATTGCACATAAATCATGCATATTCCTGCTATGCATTAGAACATGCATATTTTCCTTAATTATTACATGTTGGTGAATGCATAATATTTAGATTTTAATGCATGTTAAATGTTTTGCTTACTTAAATTGTGATCTCTGCTATTGCTTAATGATTCTTCATGCTTAGAAATTGTTCCATGTTGCATGAATGTTTAATTGTATTATGACATTGTCATAATTGCTTTCCTCTAAATGATTTCATGAAATCTTATTTGTATTCGTTATGCTCACTTGTTTCATTAGAAGTAACTGTGCTCAAGATTTCGGTTCTGACGCCCTATTTCTATGGTTTTTCGTAGCCGCAGGTGATCAGTAAAACGACTAGCTTCTGAGAGAATTACGAGTGTCACATGCTTGCTGGACGTTTCACAGAGGGGCAGTGTGGCTCAGTTTTTCATTATTTACTTTTATGTCATCTAAATAACTATGATATGTCTCTTGCAATTATTGTTTAATCATTATTTTTTTCAAATAAATGAATAATGGTTTGGTTTGATATGGATGATAAGTGTAAGCTCTACTGTGGTGTGTGTGGTTATCCAATTGGGAGTGAAACTGTAAAGGCCCCGGATCTTTGGGAATATTTTCACATTTGTTTAAAAAAAAATTATTTTCAAGGGGTATGAGTTGGGGTCGTTACACACAAATTCATACCTCAAATATACATGCACAAGTAAGGTTACATTCATGTATGCACATATTCATAAACCAACAAACATGCTTATTCAGATTTTTATTGAGATATGCATGCATAAATGGTTTTCTCGCAAGCATACATGCAACCAACGGTTTTTGCATTAGGTTATCGATGGAAATAAAATTACCATGGAGCAAACACTTAATAAGCAGTCTCTTAACACGAATAAAATTTTTGTTTTATCCTGAGAACAAATATGTACTGATTTTTTTTTTTGCAGAGGCAACTAGCCCAGCCCCAGCCGAACCTGGTTCGACTGGGTCTGACAGGCCCTGTCTTGCCCAGCCGAACCGGGTTCGGCTGGGGTCTGACAGACACTGTATCAGCCCACTGAAAAACAGAGTTTAAATATACTTATCAATTTTTATTTATATTTTTTTCCAGTTAACCTTTGAAATACCATGCAGACTGGGCTTGGCAGACCTGGCAGAGGTCTGCCAACCCTGCACCGACTGGGCCTGACAGAGCAAAGGACTGCCCAGCCGAGCCATTCGGCTGGGCTGCCAGGCTGCCCCGCTGCAGCACACACACACAATACAAAAATTATATATATATATATATATATATATATATATATATATATTAACATCCCTCCTTAAAATATCTGGTATTTATGTGTTTGCCCATTCAAACGCACTCATGCATGCATTAGCAGATTCACCATCAAGAAACATACTAATGCTAATTTTGCATTTAAGATTCTACATGGATCTAAGAAGACAAACTTAACATGGAACATGCAACAGTATATGTTGTTCAAATATGAGCAATAACCAAGAATAAAATTTCTATTTTATCAAACAATAAGCACAAACAGAAAATTTTTTCTATCTACATGTGGATCGCATTATAAATTACTTTTTTTTTTCAAAACCTTAAAATACTAGATATGGACCAGATCTGCGCATGTTTAATACACGGCGAATCGGTCCAGCTCCATGGATCTATGGCACATTAATATATATATATATATATATATATATATATATATATATATATATATATATATATTCCAAAATAGATTTCGAAAAACAAGAAAATACATTAATTTCAACCATGAATCTTACAGTAAATATTCAGATTTACTCATTTCTCATGGGTTTTCACTAAAATCTTGTACGGAATTCAAATCCATGCTCTTTTAATCATTCGATTCAAGAGAAGGACCCGTACCTTGACCGTAAATCGAAAAGAAACACTAATGGATGGTTGAAAATGATGGATGATCGAAGAATAAGGTAGCCCTCTTCTTCCTCTTCCTCTTCCCCTCTTTTCTCTCTCTTTTTCCTTCTCTTTCACTTTCCTTTTCTTTATCTATTTATTAGCCAAGAGCCCCCCGCCCCCCTCTTCTCGAGCCCCTTCGATATGGGCTAGAGAAGAGAGTACAGCCCATTATGGCTCTCTTCTCTCACCCACTTTTCCGAATTTTCCGAAACTCGTCAAGTGTTAACTTTTTCAAATTGAGCGTTTTTAAAAATCTTTCTTAAAGCTTCTAAACAAGGGCTCTATAAAGAGTCTTAAACACTCTAAAAATAAATCTCAGAATTAATTAAAATAAGTAAATTAATTAATTAATTAATTAGTTATCATTTATTAATGAATAAATACCTAGAAGCTTTCAAAAGTTATTTAAACTAGGACACTTCTCAAGTGATTTTACATGGGTTTAAGGGCTCTACTTAGAGTCCTAAAGCAAAACTTAAATCAAATTTCGAAATTGAAATTAATTAATTAATAAATATTTATTAATTAATAAATATCTAAAAATTTCCAAAAGTTATTTTAATAACACAAAAGACTTCTTAACACTAAATAACCCCAATTTAAAACTATCTAATGAATTACAAGTTGAAAATATCGTTGGGCATGGATTTGGGTCTGGATCCAGATCTAAGATCCAAATCCAACTCAAAAAATCCAAATGGGTCTTGAGTTGGATTATATCTAGATTAATATGGGTCTTGGATAGAGTCCAAATTCATATTAATTTGGATCAAATCCATCACATCCGGTTCGATCCAAATCCGAATTTGAACTGCTCAATTTTTTAAAAAAAATGTGATTTTCGGGTCAATCGTAGCCCGAATCAAGGAAAATAAAATATTGTTACGCTCAGAATTTTGAGACGCATCCAACGATATATAACTCAAATTTCGCTTCTGAAATTCGTCCGAAAATAACCCGAATTTCGCTTGAATTTAAAGGTCGAAAATAAAATTGTTTCTCACGTTATGAGTGGCTCGTTTAGGCCTCACAATGAGACTTGGGCTAAGCCTATTTTTTATACTTAGCCAATATCGAGACCCTCAAGCATCGGCCTAATATCGAGGTTCAAACGATTTTTCTTCTATACTTAGCCAAATTTTTTAAAATCTCACATTTAACTAAGCGTGAAAATACACGATATTACAATAATTCTAATTTTTAACTTTTGAAACAAATTTTTTTATTTTTAAAAACATTTTACAAATTCTCAATTCCTTGAACTTTTAACCGAGCATGTCTTCCACTATATTCGATAAGAGAGAAGCATTGGGAGTCATGTGAAAGGAGGCTCTAGAGTCAAGTATCCAAGATATCATACCCGGAGGAGAGGAGCTTGTAATGAGATGAGCAAAAAACAAATACAAGTCGACTAAGGGCATACAACCACAAATCCACTTAAGGATAATACAATATGCCAACTAGGGCTTGCAAGTTGCAACACAATGTAAAAATATAAATTTTATTGATAAAATGCTTAGTGAGACGCATAAAAATAAATGGGGACAATGTGTGCCTATTTATATACAAGACACAAGGGAGAGGGAGCCTTGAGAGCTCCTATAGAGACGTTGGGAGCTCCCAACGGCTATATCTATAGCCGTTGGGAGCATCCCAAACGTCTCTATGGGTAATCCCCATAATGCCCCTTAAGGCAATAAAAATATATTTAATTAAAAATTTTATTTAACTAACCTATTCCTATTGAACTAACCTAGTTACATAATGTGAAATAACCAAAATTCTCCTATTGGGCATTATATACATTCTTTCATATTTAAGAATATATATATATATACATATTTTAACACCCCACCTCAAACTTACAATGTATACACTAAAAGTTTGTTAAGTAAGAATATGAAACGTGGTGAAGCAAGAGCTTTGGTGAAGAAGTCGGCAAGTTGATACGCAGAAGTAACATACGGAAGCTCGATGATTCCGTTCAAATATTCATCTCATATATAATAGTAATTAATTTTGATATGCTTGGTATGCTCATGGAATGTGTGGTTACTGGCAATATAGATGGAACTCTTGTTGTCGCAATACATCTTCGAAGGTCTAGAGATGTCTATTCTCATATCTTTGAGAAGATTCTTTAACCATACAAGTTTCATAGTTGTTGTAGCCATAGCCCTATATTCAGTTTCAGTAAATGATAGTCAGACTTTTTGTTGCTTCTTGCACCGCCATGAAATGAGGGAATCCCTTAAAAAAATATAAAAACCAAAAGTCGAGATCCTATCATTTGGATTTTCTCCCCAATCAACATCAATATAAGCAAGGAAATCTAAAGATGAGGATGAGGATAAGAAAAATTCTTTATTTATAGAATTCTTTATATATCTCACAATCTGCAACACAACACTCATGTGTACGGTGGTTGGCGCATGTTGAAATTGACTGGCAGAGTGAACAACATGAGCAATGTATGGTCTGGTGATTGTTAAATAAGCGACCCAATTAACTGTCTATATAGAGTAGGATCGTCCAGAAGTGTCTCATTGTAAAGTCTAAGCTTTACATTGACAATTTCAGGTGTTTCCACTTTCTTGTCATCTGTAATACCAGACCTAGCACAAATAATAGCAGAAAGCTTCATCTGAGAAAGAATATAGCCCCCGGGAGAGTAAGTGACTTCAATACCTAAAAAATATCTTAAAAAGCCCAAGTTAGACATATCAAAATTTTCTTGTAAAACATTTTTAATTTCATTAACTGCTTGTTCATCATTTCTTGTTATTATCATGCCATCCATGTATAGCAGAAGAATGACAATATTGGTACATGTACTTTTAACAAAATGAGCAGTGTTAGTATAACAAGAATGAAAACCTAAATGAATCATAACACTATTAAATCTATCATACCAAGCTTTTTGGGCCTATTTGAGACCATACAACGCCTTTCTTAATTTAAGAATTTTTTCTTTGTCAATATTAAAACCCAACAGGGGGTATATATAAAATTTCTCATTTAATTCTCCATTAAGAAAAGCATTTTTGGCATCTAGTTGATAGATAGGTCATTTTTGTATGGGAGCTACGGCTATTAAGGTCCTTAGTCATCTTAACTATGAGCGCAAAAGTTTCTTCATAGTCAATTCCGTATTTTTGTGAATAACCTTTGGCAACTAGCCTTGCTTTATATCTTTCTAGTCTTCCATCACTCTTGGTTTTAACTTTGAACACCCATCTACAACCTATGGTTTTCTTTCCTAAAGGTAAATTAGTTATTTCCCATGTTTTGGCTTTCATAAGAGCATCTAATTTTACCTCCATGGCTTCGTTCCAATGAGATAAGTTTTTTGTTTCATTATAATTAGATGGTTCATGATAAGAATGTAATGCTATTATGCATGCTCTACAGTGTGGGGACAAGGAGTCAAGACACAAACCCATTAGGTGGAATGGAAGGACGACTAGATCTTCTAAGGTTGGATTCTTCTATAGAAGGATTATGGTCAATCTCTAAATTTTTATCTAAAGATTCTTCAAGAGAGAAGAATACTTTTTTAAAGCATTTTGAGGGTTATTTTCCTCACACCGGGTATAAACACGCATGCCTTCAGTAGACCTCTCATCTACTATATCACTATCCATAATATGATGATCACAATGTTCTATACTCCCATTATTAGGATGGTTATCATCAACATTATCATTATCCAAAGTCTCATTATCATTGCTTGGAGTGAGATCAAATAAAAAGGTACAGTCTACTTCCTCTTTTTCATTTCTTTGATCAAATCCATTCTCATTTTCTAAGAAGGCCACATCTTTAGAAACATAAGTTTGTTGTTTTAAAGTCAAAACATCTATATCCCTTTTGTTTTTTCCCCTATCCAATGAAGACACATTCAATGGCTTTTGGGGATAATTTATCTTTTTTGTATAGTAGTACAAAACATTTACAACAAAAAATCCACAATCTTTTAAAGTCGGGTGCTATTTTAAATAACTTTTCACAAGGAGAAATATTTTGCAAGGATGATGATGGCATTCGATTTATTAAATATGTTTAAGTCAAAACGGCTTCGGCCCAAAAAGATTTTGAAATATTCTTAAAAATAAGGAAGGTCCTAGCAGTTTCTATAATATGTCTATGTTTTCTTTCTGCTAGCCCATTTTGTTAAGGACTTTTAGGACAAGACCTTTGATGGCAAATTTCATTTTATATTAAGTAGTTTTGAAATTCTTTCGACAAATATTCTCCATCCGAATCGGATCTAAGTGTGACAATGTTACTTTGAAATTGATTTTTGACTATCATAGTAAATTCTTTAAAAAAGAAAATACATCGGATTTCAAATTGAGAAAGTAGACCCATACATATCTAATAAAGTCATCTATAAATGTCACACAATATGAATAACCTCCCTTCGATATAACCGGATAAGAACCCCAAACATCCGAATGCACTAACTCAAATTATCATAAGGGATGAAAATTCAATTTGGAAAAGGGATAGATTTCATTTTGCCAAGTATACAATCTTTGCACACCATATCTTTTTCTTTACAAAATTTTTCCTTAAAAGAAAAAAGATATATTTTTGAATAGCTTGGGTATCCAAGTCTTTTATGCCAAGTTTCAATATCATTATCTTAGACATAATTACAAAAAAACTTTGGTGGAAGAGATAAAAGAATCCATGAAATAGAGATATCCCCTCTTATGGCCTTGTACAATCTGTTTCCCAGACTGGAGATCATGCACAAACAACTTTTAGATTAAAAGGAGATTTCACATCCATGGTCGGTAATTTGAGAATCGGAAAAATAATTTAATTAAACTTAGGAACAATCCTAATTTTTTGAACAAAAAAGTTTTGAGAATCTAAATTTTCAATACTTTTAATTTTTAATGATGTTCCATCGGCGGTGGAAACAAAAGGCAAATTTGGGTCAGTGCATACGTCGGATAAAGTAATCTTATGTGGAGTCATATGAAAGGAAGCTCCTGAATCAAGAACCAACGAGCATTCACCGAGATAGGAAGAGGAGCCAATGGCGACACCCAATGTAGAGGATGGAGATTTGAGCATTTGTTGAAGCGCCATAGTTAATTGACAAAGAGTGTCTTTTAGTTCTCCACTTTTGCCTTCTTCCTCTTTCTTTGGTGTGGATTCTTCTACGGAAGCCACCTTGTTTATAAGCTTTGGACAAAGAGGTCTAATGTGACCCGGCTCATTGCAAAAGTGATAAATAGGCTTTTTTTATCCTCCATAGTTGCTCTATGAGCCATTTTGCTTCCCAAATTGTGGAGGTCTATATGCTTTAACATTGTTTACAGGCCTAGATACAACCATTACTTCATCTCCTCTTTTAGCCATGCCAAGACGAGTTTCTTCTTGGCATACTTTGGCAACGACAACTTCTAAGGAAAGTGAAGATGTCTTATGAAGGAGAGAAGATCTTGTTCAAACTCCGAACGTAATCCATACAAAAATTGAAAAAACTGTTCTTTTTTTATTTTTTCATGCCTAAGTTCCACATCTTGGGTGACCACCCACTTAGGCTCTAATAGTGTTAATTCATCCCAAAGAGGGGATAATGCACTGAAGAAATAACGAACACACATGTCCCCTTGCTTTGTTGTTCTAATTTTCTCTTGCAAGTAATATTGTCTTACAAGATCTTTTTGAGTGTACATACATTTCATAAACGACCATGCTTCAGTTGCCTTTCTAAATTTGGCAAAATTAGCACAAATTTTCATTTCAACATTATTCATGAACCATTTAAAAATCTTAGCATAATTACTCTCCCAATCTTCTATTTTTGATTGATGATCTTCAATGGCTTTGGATCGAGTATCTCCTTCAAGAGCCTTTTCTTGACCTCCTTCAAGTTTGGTGAGCTTGAGTTTATGTTCGAGGATTGTGCTCATCACGTATCCCCAAAGCTTTTTTCCTTTGAAGTTGTTCTCCATAGCGAAAGTCTACATCATGTAGTTGGTTGGTACCATTGAATTTAAAGGAAAGGTCAATCTTTTATTCATGCCCCATTTGAATGATAGAGAAAGAGGAGAGAAATGTAGAAGACCACTTGCAAGAACCACGATCACACAAACACTTTTAGATGCTTCTTCACGAACACAGACACTTTCCTCAAGATCGAGAGCTCTGATACCACGTAATGAGATGAGCAGATAACAAATACAAGCCAACTACCATGTAATCAGATGAGCGAAAAACAAATATAAGCCGACTAAGGGCATACAAACACACAATACAATATGCGCAACCACAAATCTACTAAAGGATAACACAATAAGCCAACTAGGACTTGCAACATAATGTAAAAATATAGATTTTATTGATAAAATGCTTAGTGAGAAACACAAAAATAAATGGGGACAATGTGTCCCTATTTATATACAACACACAAGAGAGAGGGAGCTCCCAACATCTCTATGGGTAATCCCCATAGAGCTCCTTAAGGCAATAAAAATATATTTAATTAAAAAAAATAAAAAACTATCTAACCTATTCCTATTGAACTAACCTAGTTATATAATGTAAAATGATCAAAATGCCCCATTTGGGCATTATATATATATATATATATATATATATATATTCTTTCATATTTAAGAATATATATATAAATACATATTTTAACAGAGATGAGACCGCGGCACCCGAAGTAAAAGTAGATGTCTTCAAAAATTGTTGTAGATCCTCTGCAAATTGTGCAATAGATAGCTCTTTAAGTTCACCACCTTTTTGTTGGCATCATTGCTTGTTTTGGAGGAGGTGTCTCCGACCGAAGCCACCTTTGTCTTTAATTTTGAGCAAGCCGACTTGATGTGCCCCAGCTCATTGCAAAAATTACAAATGATCTTTCTTGATCCACCATTATTTTGTTTTCCAAAGTGTGCAGGTTTATAGGTTTTGGTGGTGGCATTGAGTTTGGAGGCGGAAAGAACGGTATCATTTGTTTTGTCTTCCTCTTCCTTCATACTCAACTCGATAAGAGTCTCATGGAGAGAAGGAACTTTAGGTCTATAAAGTAGCATCATCCTCACCCCCTTAAACTCAGGCCTCTTTTAAGTTGTTCTTGTCTAAGGTGAAGATCTTTGGGATTCTCTCATTTAGGCTTCAAGACGGCAAGTTCTCTTCATAGGAGGGTCATCTCGTTGTAATAGTTCTGAATGGTTTTGTCACCTTGCTTCAATAACATCATTCTTTTGTGAAGATTCCACCAATGAACAATGTCATGCATAGTATACATGTCCCTTAAAAACTCTCATGCTTCCTTGGCAATTTTGAATTGGGCTACACTATCAAGGATGGAGCCGTCTACACAACTCGCAATCCATGCCAAGATTTTTGCATTGTCCATTCGTGATTCCGTGTCTTTTCTCAAACTCAAGGGTGGCAGCAACCTTTTCATCTTCATCGAGGAACTTTATGTTCCCATCCAATATTTTTGTGAATGAGAGTTGAGGCTCCGGGCAATCACCCTCAATGTATCTAATGAGGCCTTTGGACAAGATATAGTTCTCCATAGTAGAAGCCCAAGTGCGGTAGTTGGAGCCATTCAACTTGATGAGCACGACGAACATGGACTCCTCCATAATGAACAAGAGAGAGTTGATAAAGAAGGATGGTCACTTGAAGCTTTGGCAAGTTCTCTAAAAAGAGGCACGAGCACCATGATGGTCCACCACTAGGATCAAGAGCCTATTGGATCTGATACCATGTAATAAGATACAAGAGTATGCACAATATAAAAACCACTAAGGGTTACACAACAAGAGAGTACACAAACACAAAGCCACTTAAGGCAATACAAAAGAGCTACTATGGGCTGATATAAGATCACAATAGGCAGAACAATCACAGCCCACTAAAGGGGCAAGAAAACACAAGTAAATAAATAAATATATATATATTATTGGTTTTAATGCTTAAGAGAAGCATATCCAAAAGATGGGCCAAAGGCCCATATATATACACAATCAAATGAGGAAGAGAGAGAGAGAACTAGCTCTTAGGGATGCCTAATGGCTAGCCTATGTCACAGGGACTCGGCAAAACAGATGTCGCACCCGCGTCGACGCGACGCGGGTGCGGCACCGGGTGCGGTCAATGCACCCAGGGTCATTTTTGTCCACTATTTGGGGGTAAAAAAAAAATCCCCGATGAAAAGGAGGATTAGGGCAAAAAAAAAAATCTGCCCTAATCTCTCCTCTCTCTCCCCCTGAGCTTGAGCTCTCTCCCATCGCCGCCCCAGCTCCGCCTCCCAGGCTCCTCCTCTCCTTTCGCAGGTATGTCTCTCCCTCTCTCTTCTTGGGTCGGCTGGGGAGGGGCCGAGCACCCCCCCCCCCCTCTCTCGGTCTCTTGTTGGGTCGGCAGGGGAGGGGCTGAGCCCCCCCTGCTCCCTCATTTTTCGGCACAGGAGGGGCCGAGCCCCTCCCCCATCTGGCTCTTTTTTTGGGTCGACAAGGGAGGGGCCGAGCCCCTCCCCCATCTGTTTTATTTTTTGGGTCGACAGGGGAGGGGCCGAGCCCCTCCCCCATCTGTTTTTTTTTTTTGGGTCGACAGGGGAGGGGCCGAGCCCCTCCCCCATCTGTTTTATTTTTTGGGTCGACAGGGGAGGGGCCGAGCCCCTCCCCCATCTGTTTTTTTTTTTTGGGGTCGACAGTGGAGGGGCCGAGCCCCTCCCCCATCTGTTTTTTTTTTTGGGTCGACAGGGGAGGGGCCGAGCCCTTCCCCCATCTATTTTTTTTGGGGGGGTCGACAAGGGAGGGGTCGAGCCCCTCCCCCATCTGTTTTTTTTTTTTGGTCGACAGGGGAGGGGTCGAGCCCCTCCCCCATCTGGCTCTTTTTTGGGGTCGACAGGGGAGGGGTCGAGCCCCTCCCACATCTGGATTTTTTTTGGGTCGATAGGGGAGGGGCCGAGCCCCTCCCCCATCTGGCTCTCTCTGTTTTCAGCAGGGGAGGGGTCGAGCCCCCCTCGCTCTCGCTCTCTTGTTGGGTTGGCAGGGGAGGGGCTGAGCCCCACCTTCTCCCTGTGTTTTCGAATTGATTTGAAAATTTTAATGTATTTTTTTTGTGTTTTCAGTGTAAAAATGACGGATAAAGGGAAAGGACTTGCGTCATCCTCATCCCAACATGTGAGTTCTACTGCTAGTTTTGCTGATAGTTGCAGTGGGATTGATGATGTGGGGCCACTATGGGTACATGTAGATAAACTTGCAAAAACTGGAGAAGGAGGTGGTGGAAACAAGAGATTTCGATGCAAGCTCTGTGAAAGAGATTTTGTTGGGTCTTACACAAGAGTGAAGACTCATTTGTTGAAGATACCAGGACATGGCATTTCAGGATGCAGAAAACTTGACGAGGCAATGCAAAGACAATACAAGAAAATACAAGAAGAATATGAGAAGAGAAAGACAATGAGTGATTCTTGTGTAATTAGTGTGTCATTTGGAAGCCACCAAGAAGATGCTAAAAAAAAAAGAAAAGTCAACGTAGGAGGTAGAGGAATGATACAAGCAACATTCAATCCATATAGAAGGGAGGACATGGATAGAAAAGTAGGGAGGTATGTTTATTCTATTTCACTAGCATTTAATGCGACTAGAAATCTTTATTGGAAGGATTTAGTAACATCTTTGGCAAATTGTAATTTGAGTGGCTATGTACCTCCAAGCTCAAAAAAACTATGAACCACACTTCTTGCAGGAAAGAGGGCAAATGTGTAGAGGTTGCTAGAGATTAAAAAATATTTATGGGAGCAAAATGGAGTTTCTATTGTGTCTGATGGATGAACAGATATTCAAAGGCGTTCATTAATCAATTTCATTGCTTGTTCGCTTAGTGGCCCAATATTCTTGAAAGCAGTTGATGCATTTGGGGAATATAAAAATGCAGAGTATTTGAAGGGATTGTTTATAGAAGTGATAAAAGAAGTGGGTGATCAAAAAGTGCAGCGTTGAGTTTGGAGAGTGAGTACCCTCGTATTTTTTGGACTCCCTATATAACACACAGCTTAAATCTAGCCCTAAAGAGCATCTGCAACCCCAAACAAAAAGAAAATTCACACGCATATGCTTTATGTTCATGGATAGAAGATTTAGAAAGAAATGTCAAAAGCATTAGGAATTTTGTTGTTAATCACCATCGTGCTAATGTTATATTTAATAGGCATTCTGATTTGAAATTGTTGAAGGTCGCTGAAACACGTTTTGCGTCCATCATTGTGATGATGAAGAGGATTAAAAGAGTGAAGAATGCTTTGATTAACATGGTGACTGATGAAAATTCGACATTCTATCGTGCTGATGATGATATCAAGGCTCAAAAAATTAAGAAATTCATTCTTGATGATGAGTTTAGGGACAGATTGGTATACTTCCTTCAATTTACACAACCTATTTGGGAAATGTTAAGAGAAGTTGATAAGGATGAGCTCATGCTTCACAGAGTTTATGAAATGTGGGATAATATGATTGAAAAAATACAAGCTATAGTTTTCATGCATGAAGAAAAAAATCCTGCATTAGATGATTCAGATTTTTTTAATCATATTCATTCAATTTTAGTCAGAAGATGGGATAAGAGGAACACTCCTTTGCATTGCATGGCACATTCTCTTAATCCAAAATATTATGAAAATAAGTGGCGGGCTAGTGGTATTGGTCGTGTCCCTCCAAATTTAGACCCGGAGCTATCAAGACATAGAAATATGTGTATGACAAGACTTTTTCCAGAAGCATATCTTCTACATCAAGTCACACAAGAGTTTGAAAAATTTTCATCTTCGAGATTATATGCACCGGCATTATTCGCGAGAGAAGAAGATAATATAGATCCTATCACATGGTGGTCAACATTTGGATCAGAAACACCTCTTCTGCAACGTCTTGCATTAAGATTGCTATCGCAGCCTGCTAGTTCATCTTGTTGTGAAAGAAATTGGAGCACATATTCTCAAATCCACAACATGAAGAGAAACAAACTCACCAGCAAGCGTGCAGAGGATTTAGTATATGTTCATTCAAATCTTCGATTACTTTCGCGAAGCAATGATGAATACAGGTACTAATTTGCTCTCTTAGTTATTTGATTATTTCATAGTTTTCATTTAAATATACTTGTATTGTATTTATCATTTTCAAATTTGGTTTATAAGGCAGACAAGGAACATCCAAATTTTGGGATGTAAACCCAGAAGAGTGACTTCGAGGGAGAACATGAATTCAACGTAACAAACATGGATTTAGTTGAGCCCAGTATTCCTTCTAATGATGCATTTGATGATGAAGAAGAAAATGATTAACATCCATTACTTCATCAGGATATACTTTGGTATGTAGTTTAGTTCTTTTATACAATACTTATTTGATTGATATTTAGGTCGATTTATGTAATTGATTTACTTATTTGATTGATAATTTGATATTTAGGTTGATATACTGCATGCATGATGAATCATATTATGAGTTTATGACAATGTTTACTGTTAAATGTTAAACTGTTAAAACTTCAAATTTATATATATATATATATATTTTACATTTTTGCCCCTGCCGCACCCCCGCACCCGGGTTTTTTGGAAGTGTCGCATCCCCGCACCCGCACCCATGTGACATAGTGGCTAGCTCTCAACAGCTAGTTCAAAAAATAATACACTATATATTATATAATATACAATATATCTATATTAGATAATATACATGTAAAATATAAAAAAGAACAATAAAAAGAAAATACATGTATCCTAGAGTACATTCTAAAGAATAAAAGAAAATAATAGATATAACATAATACACAGCATATACTTAACATAAATTACTACCAAGTCCTTCAACATGATTGTATACAATGAATAGGATACAACTAATATTATAGAAATACCGCCTGCACAAGAATGTACACATTATAAACATAGGGAAATTTCCCACCAATCTTCAACCTGCCCAACCTATACAAAAAAAGAACATCACAACATTTCTGTGACAGAGAATCAAGATCATCCAATAGTAATTAAAACATCCTCAGCATGTGTTCTCTCTCCTTAAGGTCAAAGTGTTACTATCACTATATTTAATGAACATTGCAGTTTGGATTCTGTCAAAGGATTGAGAAACAGAACATAACTCCAAAGGAGCAAATGAAAAGCATATAAAGTAGGAATTTTAAGGTTTCATGGTATGTACCATCATGTGCCTCCCGAACCATTTGATAACTTACAAAGCCTGAGAAGAGAGTTATCTGCAATCACAACATAACTGTTCATATAAGATGAGTACCACATCCAAGTATACGTTTGAGCACTTTCGTGAACCTATAGATAAGTTTCTCTTAGTCTTAAGGCCAAGACATGGGCACTTTTTTGGTAATTATCCAAAAAATGCATTCTATTTCTGAAAAGTGAAAAGCACATGAAAATGATGTTTGAATTTATCAGTAAACCCTATTACAAAATACTGAATTGTGGAACATGAAGGATGAGATGAAAACAATGAAAATACTCCAAACTCATGATATAAAATATTGAGACACCAGCAATATGTCAATGAGCGGCACCCAAGTGCTGGATTGCATATGCCTTGACTGCAATCCAGAACTTGAGTAATGGGATGAAATGTGCAGGCCATTTTGGCAGGATGCTGCAAGTTTTGGACAAATGCCATCTGGCTTGTTCAAGCGGCATTTGTCCAGCGTATCGAACACCCCCTTAGCATATGTGGCTACCATTATACCTATATGAGTAATGGGATGAAACGTGCCATTACCTGTGATAATGGTGCTTCTACCTCTATAGGGCACAAGGTTTGAGAGCAAACTTGAATTTCCTGTCACATGGTTTGGAACTTTACTATTGCGTACGTCGAAGCTAAACCTTTCAAAACAGTATTGGGGACAGCAACTTCATCCTATGCATCAATTGTCTTTGTTGTGTTCTCAAAGCTAGAATTATAAGCGCTATTTCGAAAACTTGAACAAGGAACCCCACCACCAGCACATAGACAATAGTGACAAACACATATTTCCCTTTTGGTCCATACAAGCAATAAGAAGACGATCACGACCAGCATTGTTATTGAACCTTCATCTACCCTCAAACCCTCACCCACGGTTTCCATTACCACAACCAACAAAATTATTATATTGAAATTCAAAATCATTACTGATGCATCATTATATATGCCTCATCCTCTATTAGCAAAGGGAGGTCCCCTTTTGCCTCGACCACCATGATTAGACATGTTATTCATAAACAAGACATTGTGACTATTCAGTGCAACAATTTGTCCTCTTTTCTTCTGAAATGAACTCTCATGTTGAAGAGAGGGTGCAACTCCGCTAAGGTTGGGTGAGGAGGCTTGAAGATAATGCTTACAACAAAACCCTTGTATTCCTCTCCAAGGTCTTGTAATACAAATAAACGTTATCAAAGTCTCAAAATGGCTGTTTTATCATGGAAAGCTGACACAATGTGCTTTATTTTACTTACATACTCAGAAACAGATTTCTTATCTTTTTTGCAAGTTAGCAAATCTTCATAAAAATTTGTTACATTAGCCAGTGACACTTGCACATAAAAATTCTGCAGCTCCTTCCACAATTCTGCTACTGAACGAATCTCGATGACTTGTGAAAGAACCTTACAAGACAGTGAATTTGATCCAGCTTATGAGACCCCTGGTCCTTGGCAAGCCACTAAGCCAGTAATCATATGCAGGCTCGAGGATCATAAAAGTCTCAGAAGACACATCTTTGGTTTTTGTGTTAGAAACATATTCAAAAGAAACTGGTATTCCATCAAAATGATGGGACAGATCCATATGACAAATATAGGCACTATAGTCCTCTCCCATACCAGAAAGTCGTTCAGAGTTAACTTAACTCAAACCTTAGGAAAATTTATGTTAGATAAAGACAAGGAAGCATCCATTGATCAACCAAAAACGGGCACCAAATCAACCAAAAGGGGATCAGAAAGAAGGATCTAAAACATAGAGGGGCCAACATCAAAAGATTGTCAACAGTCATATATGACTCACATCAGCAGCAGTATGCTGGCCTGAAACCTGTGACTAACCAAAAGTGAAGGAGAAAAAGGAAAAAAATGGAAAGAAGAAAAAGAAGAGAGAAAGAAATAGAAAGTAGATAAAAAAAGAAGAGAGAAATAAAGAAAGAAAGAAAAAAATGAGAGAAGGTGTAAAACCCAAGGTTTTTGGGAAAAAAAAACTTTTAAGTCGGACCCGGTCCGGGTCCGGACCTGACCCGGATCCGAACCAGGTACCCGATACCCCCATGCCTTTTTAAGCAACGCAAGTGGTTTGGGTTTTCTCATTCGAGAAAACCCCTCCCCTTTCGTCGTTCGCTCTCTCTCTCTCTCTCTCTCTCTCTCTCTCTCTCTCTCTCTCTCTCTCTCTCTCTCTCTCTTCTCTCGTTGCTCTCCCCATCGACGACCCACGACCGGGCACCACCGTCGCCCGACGTCCCCCTCTCCAACAGCCTCGTCGGGGCTCTCACTGGCGACACCCTCTCTCTCTCTCTCGAAGCCACCCCCACTCCCCCTCTCGAGTTCCCTCAACTCACCGACAGGGCCCTCGCCGGCAACACCAACCTCACCGGCCATCGTCCCCTGCTCCCTCGCCCGTTTCCCTCTCTTTCCTCGTTTTGCCCGACGCCCCCTCTGTCCCCTGCCGCTCGTCGGAGCTCTTGCCGGTGACCCTACTCTGTGTCCGACCCTCTCAGGTAACTCCTTCCCCCAATCTTCTTCATCTCCTTCTTGCCCTTCCTCTTCTTTGACTTGTTCTAGCAGACCGACAAGGGCGACGCCCCTGCCACCTTTGGTTTTTCGATAGGGGCCTCGCCCTTGCCGTTGTTTTCCTTCGGCTGGCAAGGGCGAGACCCCCTGCCGCCTTTGGTTTTTCGACAGGGGCCTCGCCCCTGCCTCTGTTTTTCTTCGGAAGGCAGGGGCGAGGCCCCCTGCCGCCTTTGGATTTTCGGCAAGAGGGCTTCGCCCCCCTGCCCCTTTTCATTTTCCCTGTCAAACAGGGGCGGAGCCCCTACCTCTCGCTCTACCCTTTTTCCAGGAGGGGAGAGTGTTGCCTCCCTCCTCGCCCTCGGTCCAGCCGGCAGCATGCGGGCAGGGACAGAGCCTCTGCCCGCTGCCTCTTTTCTACAGCAGGACGGCAGGGGTGTGTCCCCCGCCCCTGCTCCTTTCATCAGGGCAGGCTCTGCCCCTTCCCTCCCTTTTTGAATCGCCAGGCAGGGGTTGTGCCCCTGCCCCTTCTTGCTTCTTCCATTTCCTTTCTATTATACTAATGTGTTGTACGCAGCTTGGGCAGTGGAGCCCTCTCGTGCCCCGTGGCCCGAAACTGTCATCACTTACGCTCAAAGACGAACTCAGTACCGCGACTCTCCAAGGCAAGGGAAAGTTGCACAAAAGACAATGGACGAACTTAAATTAAGCAATTAAAATGAAAATGAAAAAAGAAATGATAATAATATATATGTATACGTATATGTATATACATACGCTTTTTACTCAAGGACGTGGTTTTGTGATCTTTGTCCTATTTACTTTTCTGTATTTACTTTCTGTTGTCGCCGCACTTTATGTGCTCAGGCTTATTATTCTTTGCATTTACTTTCTGTCACCACCGCGCTTTCACGTACACAGGCTATTTTCTGCATTTAAAATTGTCTTTACTTTTCCGCATTTAAATTCCTATCTTTAAATTGCTGTCATTAATTTCTTGTCTTTACTTGCTTTACTGCTTTCTGTTGCCGCCGCGCTTGTTGTGCACAGGCTTGCTTTCGCATTTACTTTTTGTATGTATTGTTTTGTTCCTACTTTGTCGGCGCGCTTCGCGCACAGGCTTTGCTCTTGCATTTTACTTGCTTATGCTTTTTGTTTAATCGAGGTACGACTTCATACCTCATGAGTCACCTTACGCACTTGCTTAGCCAAGGTACGATTTCGTACCTCGTGTATTGCTTACATATTTATTTGCTTGTGTATTTGGGTGGTTGAGGTATGATTTCATACCTCGTGCGTTGCTTGCGCGTCTTACGCTCGATGTGCAGCTTCGCACATCGAGTCTTGCTTCTCGTTTCGCCGTTGCACTGTAATGTGCATGGGCTTGCTCTTTGTTGGCTTGCACTCACTGAGTGCAGCTTCGAGTGTATATTGTTTCACTCATTTGTCTTAAAAGTCATGACTCACACTTATGCATTGTGGTTCTCCAAAAAAGATGATCTTTAGGAGCAAACCCATTTTTTTTCCAAATGCATAGTTTTGCAAAAACCGATTTTGAAAGTCTTTTGCGAGATAACGGCTAGATCTCCCAAATCAATATATTTGGGAAAAGCGTCTTACAACTCCGGTTCGTGTATCTGATACAACTCGGATGATCCCGATTAGGGGCACGAATTTGTGTTTTGGTATGGTTCTTTGAAAAAAAACCTTATCCCATTTATCGAGACTAGTCATGCGAGGTATGCATAGCATACGGATACTGCGATAGACGAATGAGAGATCTGTAGTGATCTCGCCTCGTGCGAGTTGCACAAGTGTTGTATCCACTGTTTGAAAGATAAATCATAATCAAAATAAGATATTTGTTGCATCACTTCTTTTGCGAGACTTTGTTGTTGGGTTTTCTTGTCAAACTAGATACTTGTTGCATCACTTCTTCTGCGAGATTATGATGTTGGGTTTCTTTTAGAGAAACCCATGCCCCTCTCTTCGTAGTCGTACTTTTAGGCATGTACGACATGACTGAACTTAGATGAGTAGGATGAGAGGTCTGTGGTCACCTTGATACATGCATTAGCACATTATTGTAATCATGTAATGTTGTTGTTCGCCTAACAGGCAAGAGGCTCGTGTCGATTTAAAGGAACAGAGCATGTCAAATTTAAATTTGAATGATTACACCATGTATTTTTAAAAAACAATTTTGCGGGGATTTCTTTGGAGAAATTCAGACCCCTCTCATCGTGGTTGTACTTTTGAACAGGTGTGTTGCGTACTGTGATGAGTAGGATGAGAGGTTTATGTTTACCTCGAACGTGCAATGGCACGTGTTTTGAAACCACGTTATGGTGATGTTTTCACCCTCACAAGTAAGTTGACCCCTATCATTGTGGTTGTCCTTTTAGACAGGTACGGTATGTTTGTACTACGATGAGTAGAATGAGAGGTCTCTGGCAACCTCGAAACGTGCAATGGCACATTGTTGAAATCACATAATAATGACGTTCGCCTTCACAGGCAAGATGCTCGAGTGGGTTGAAGGATTAGAGCATATAAAATGGGTCTTCAATTAAATAACACATATGATGGACAAGTTATTAACAACCACCCCTCGGGCAAATGACTCGGTGTCCCCAGTCATCAGAGTTAAGGGACGGGACTACCAAAAATTATCCTAGGTGGTAGATCTCATACACTTCTGCAGAAGTAGGATGCATCCGTTGTCTACGAATGCCTTTAGAGAATTCTCTCTTGGACATTGGTCGTCTCCTTAGGAGTGAACTCAGTTAGCTATCTGGGGTATATAAAATACATGACATAATAAACCCCCGGATTAGTCTCAGTTGTTTTTACGTATCTGCCTTGTGCGTACCCGCAAGGCCAGCTAATATCGAAACAATAAATATATTGTTCACAGCACTTGTTTGCTCGAGTCTCTTATGATTAATAGAACTGCTTGTTGTGCAATTGCTTACAGCTCGTAACGTACGAATTGTTCGCATCTTATGGCTAATGCAATTGCTTGTGCAATTGCTTACAGTTTGTAATTTACGCACTGTCTGTACCTTGTGATTGATAGAATTGCTTGTGCAATTGCTTACAGCTCGTAATCTATGAACTGTTCACGTCTTATGACTAATGTAATTGTTTGTCTTATAAGTTGCTTACATCTTGTGATTAATGTAAATGTTGTCGTAAAATTGCTTATATCATATGATGGATGAACTGCTTACCTAGTGTTGGTTGATAGCTTAATTGATTATGCTAGAGATAGTTTACTAGTTTGAAGTAAATCATCTAATCATGCTAGTTATAGTGTATTGCTTATTAAGGTTGCTTATTTCAGTTCCATATTGTCTCACTTGTGCACCTACCAGTTTTTCGTTAAACTGTCCCATTTTATGGGCACTGGTAATAATTAGATCTGTATGGACTGTGATGGCACGATGACGTGATGAGATCAAGATGAGACTCTTTCCCTAACGTTTCGCTCATGAAGATATTTCGGTAAATTTGCATAAAGGTTTTCTTGAAAATCTCTCCTTTGTATAAGTCTTAAACTATTAAGAATTGCATTTTCATAATCTATTGATTTCTTAAATATATGGAGTTTCAAATCTGTTTGTGAAGGATAGTTTGCGCTGTAATGCGCCCAAGGTCTATTAACTTGCTATTTCAAACACCATTTTTCACTGAATTACTATTTAAAAACTCTGATAAACGAAGGATTACAAATCTTTCAAACTTTTCATTAAAAGTTACAAGTCCTGGATTTTGGGGAGTTACAGAAGGGAAAAAATATAGGAGAAAACAAATAAAGGAAATAAAGAAATATTTTAGAATAGAAAACAGAGGAAGATTAGGAAGAAATACCCAGAAAGAAGACCACAACCATGATCAATGGATGCCCTCAGGACGTGATACCATGAACATGTGGTATAGAAGAGGAAGAGAGGAACAGCTACAACAATTGATCCTTCGTTCTCATGCAGGTGAGGGTCTTGTGATCTTTCTTATATATAATGAAACCTTAATAGGGCCATATATTACAAAGGGCATTATGATTACAAGAATAATAACAAAATAACAAGTATACCATTACAAATACAAGTCCATAAAGAATACAATTGAACCAAATACTATAAAAGAACCCAAACTGGTGTCATGAAATACAAGAAATAACGATAGGATGTCACTTGTGGGCATTACAAACACACAAAAGTGTGTAAAAGCAAGGACCTCTTATGGGTCAAGTACAAGCAGACAAGCATAAACTCACCAATGGGCAAGAGACAAAGCAAAAAGTATAAAACTTGTTATTGAGAGAGCGCTCAAGACAAGCATGAACATTACCAAGGGGTTCAACCGCTATATATACACCACACACACACATAGAGCCTTGGACCATCCCCAACGGCTAGAAATAGAGCCGTTGGGGAGGTCCCAACCACTTTGTGAAACAAAGTCCATAATGTCCTTTAGCTTTTAGCAAATGGACATGTAAAAACACAAAAAGAAAAGTAAAAATAAAGCCTATTAAGAGAGAAAAAACTAAAATACCCTTAATGGGTATTACCTATTACAACATTATAAATACATCTGTATATATACATACTAATATGAATATGTATATATATAAATATATGTATATACAATAAGTATATATATACTTTCAAATATATATCAAGGTTGTAAATATTGTATCGTTACCCGTATCGGCCAGGGCCAAATTAAGAATGTATTGTATCATATTGTAAAATATCATCAATTGTTAATAAAAATTTACCAAAAAATCAGAAAAAATAGCAAAAATTAAAAAAAAATCATATCACATGAAACAATGATGAATTGCACAAAATACAATCATAAAATCACATGAAGCATTTATGTCTCTATGAGCTCCATAAGACATCATCAAATATCAACTAATATAGAATCATAAATAATATTGCATGCATATCTCACAAGAACAACAAAAAATATTAAATATTTTGCAATTAAGAACATGCCACGAGACTCGCATAAACAAAAATATTATGGCAATAGTTGCACTCGATTTTCAATCGGTTTTCACTCATTACTTGAGTGTCTCATTATCATGCTGGATCATCTGATGCCATCTTTGTTAGAGGAGTGTGGAGCCTGATTTCTCCCTTGATATAAATCTCTAATTTTCGTAGCTTTGTAATTTTACTCATAATAAAGATTTTTTTACCTTAACCCACTTCCTTGAGTGCAAAAAGGTGGAAATGCACTTTAAATTTAGCAAAGCGCAAAATCCCTCTCCCTTGTGCACAGATCGGCCCCCAATTCACGCTCACGAGTCCTAGGGTGTGTGAATACCTGTCTAATGGCTTCTACATAAATGAGGGAGTCGGCCCTCAAGAGGTCTTTAAACCCCAAAACTGAAAAATTACGATTTGGTCATTTTTTAAGAGTGATGACTCTTTATCATGCAATACGGTACGATACGAGCATGTATCGTATGATACACACTTGTATCGCGCTAAGAGTATATTGTATCGATATTCTAAATAGTAACGATATGTATCATACTGTATCATACGATACATACAATATTAATATATATACTTTTAAGACTTCCCCTCAAACTTACGGTGTAATTACCAAAAGTTTGTCAAGCAAAAAATGAAATCTTGGGGAATGAAGCGCTTTGATAAAGAAATCAGCCAGTTGAAATTCTGATGATATATATGGCAAGGTAATAGACTTCGTAAAAATTCTTCATGGATATTATTAAAAGAGAATATTTATGCATTTGGGTAGCAATATGTAATTATGACAAATAAGATTGACTCTTTTTGTAAACTAATTTTAACTAATCCCTTTAAGAAGGGATTAGGGCTGAATGAAAAGTGCATCGACTCTCTCTCTCTGTAAAACCCGAAAATTTTGAGTATAAAATTTTCCAAATTTTTGCAAATTGGGCCTAGATCCAAATTGCAGATCCAAGACCCATAAAGGGGGGTAATTAGGATTTATTTATTTTAAACCTTGAGTTAATGATAATAATAGCTAAATAAAATTTTTCAATTTTAAAAATTTTATTTAATTCGAGGATCCACAGTGGATCCATTTGGATCCACTTGTGGATCCATTTTGACTTGGGGCCGGGTTGCGGGTCTCGGGTTCGGACCCGAGCCCCACCCCATATGTTCTGCCCTGTATAATGAAAAGGGCAACCCGATAAGGGTTGCCCGATAAAACCTAACCCAAAACAGAAAGGGGGGCGCAGGAGCAGGGGGGGTTACGCAGAGCGTAACGACCTCGCGCCCATCTCGGCAGAGAAGGGGGAGGCCTGGGGCCGATAAAGGAGGGGAGTGGAGAGGGGCTCTCGCCCTCTTCACTCAGCCCCATCTCTCTCTACTCAATCTCTCTCTCCCTGTCTGCGTGCGCGCACTGAAGAAAGGAGAGGTCGCCGGAAAAAAAAAACTGCGGCAACCCACAGCCACCGCAGCTTCAGCGAGCACTCCTCTTCACGATAACAGCCGTGAGTGGAGCTTTGGCCATCAGCCACCACCGAAGGCCACAGCAGCAGTGAGGTGCGCCAGCCACGATTCCAGCCTCCGATCACCGGAAAGATCGCCGGAAAACCAACGAAAAAGGTATGGTTCTTCTTCGAACCTGGGTGAGGAATCGAACAGGGGTTCGATTCCATACGTTGATTTGGGGGTTTTCTTGATAAACCCTAAATACCCAAATCAAATTGATTTGGGGGTTTTCTTAATATGCCCTAAATATTGAAATCGGAAAACAGAAATCGTATATGTTTATGAAAACAGTAATCGTATATGCTTGAAAAAAAAAATGTGTTGTTTCATGTTGCAGGCCACTAGTGCATGGGTTGGAGGCGACAGGCCCAGCCGACCCAGTCGGCTGGGTGCTGTGTTAGCAGGGCCCCAGTCGGCTGGATGCTCTACATCTGGTGGGCCGGGCCATAGCAGTCCCAGCCGACCCAGTCGGCTGGGTGCTGGCCTGTGAAAAAAAAAAAAAAAACTGATTGTTTGCTAATTGGGAATTTAAATGAAAACTCTCTTGCCCGATCCATTCCTTTAGAAAGAAAGAAATTTTCTGTGCAAGTTAATGAGCCACCCTAGTTTTTGCTCATGTTTGAAGTTTGTACATTTGTTTGGCTTCTGCTCTTGCTGTTTCCATTTGTGGCATCAAGCCTCAGAAATCTATTTCAATTTTTGTCTTGCCATATCATACTGTGATGCGCCAAATTGAAGAACAGAATTAGTAGATACACATAGCCGACCTCCACTCTTTTGTACAGTCCCCCATCCATACTCGGCATATCATGTAAACAGTACATATTTGCATCATTAGTTCACTGAATTGTTGTTGTTGCAAGTTCTTATTGAAAGTTCGACGGTTTCAGTAATGTGTTCTAAGTTATCCATTTACAGAAGTATTGGTTATTCACACTGATAATTCAGGTTATTCATTAACGAAATCGTGAATGGGTTCATTAGTATTTTTCTGTTAGGCAATCTATTGGCATAAAATGAATAAAATAAAGCATGACTAACTAGTTATACTTGTTAGTAATCATTAATGGGTCAGTTGAATATCCTGGTTTATGTTAAATTTTGGTTTAGTCATGTTATGTTCTATGAATATGATTGAGTTTCATCAGTCTGTGTTCTGAAAGTTTATGTTGAATTGAGTTTTGGTTTGAGAATGTGCAATTTGATGAATTGAAGTAAATTGAGTTGTTCTAAAGTAGCGCATGTTGGTTCTTGAGTGGGGATAAGCTCAAAGTTGGTAAGATGTAGCGTGGTATCATTGCAACATAACCTGAAAATTTTCAGTTGTGTATAATAGTGCTCAGGCTACACTGTTTAGGGAGGATGGATACATGAAACTGAAATTATACATATGGAATGTATCTTGCTTGTAGGTCTCTAGCTGGACATTATATTTCTGTCTAGAGTCCATGTGTTATTTCAAAGCTTGGGTATTGGATTGCATGGAAACACTTGTCGTGGAGATTTATGTTTTCATTTGACTGTTATGATTATGGTACTCATGGGTGTGAGCATGATTCAGTTATTAATAACTCTTCTTGAACCTGTACGCTTGATTATTGTGTGCATTGGTACATGTACACTCACACACTTAAAGAAACCATGAATTTGGTTAAATATGTGATGTAGGTAACACACACATATTGAAAATGCATATGAATGAATTATGACATGCATATGTTTGGGTTTATATTTGCACGAATATATATATGCTTTTGGCATTTTGGCCAAGTATTGTAAATGAGACACTACTTGGTTTTATTATGTGATGCACTGATGGCCTATGGGACCATCACCGGCCTGGAGAGCCGTGGGTTGGGTTTTCTTTTATATATGTTTTTAGATGCATCACTTAAACCACATAAGATGGTTTGCACTTTACTACACTGTTCTAGTGGTTTATACGGGCTGGAGTCCCGAATGGGTCCCCGCAAGGGAGGATGCGGGTTTTTACTTTTCTTTTGCATATGGTGTTGCAAACTTAAAGAATGAACTTTAAATAAAAATAATGAATAAGAACAGTGTAATATACATTCTGGGATATCTCATCTGGAGTATGAGAATCTTAGTTATCCGGTCTTGGGGAGACTGTGAGGATACAAAAACTCCGTGTGCATTGTTGCCCCTGAACCCGATATTGAGGTTCTTCTCCTGGCCACGGTTTTAGGGAGAACCCGCCACTTTACCCGGGAGTGGTGTGTTAGTCACAGCTGTGAGTTTATGGTACCAAGGAAGTGGCACTTGTGGGCGTGGAGTGTCCCTTGTGTCCCCGACATTAGATGTGGAGGTCTAATGTTCTGATGGATGGTGTTGTTTCCTGATATCGGTCGAGGGCTAAGTTGGAACCCAGTAATAAAATACAAATTGTTTGTTAAGCTACCCTGGGAACCTACTTGACCTCGGGGTTTGTACCCGTTTGGTGTATCCGCGGGCCACGGTAATTAAAAAAAGGAACTTAAAGATGTGTGCATCTAATAGGGCATGCATATGGAAAGATGGAACTTAAATGAAAGATAACAGAAGAAATCATACATTGCACATAATCATGCATTTTTCTGTTATGCATTAGATCATACATGTTTAGATCATTCTTGATATCATGACATCATTTAGTGGTAGCATACGCTTTACTTTGTGAAATCATGCTGAAAGGTTTGGTTATTTAGTTATTGATATGTGACATTGCTTTACTGTTCTTGACTGGTAAGTATATGCAACTGTTGGTAGTTATAGATATTTAAATGTTGCAAATTTTATATCTGCACTCACTCTAATCACTGCATGAAATCTAATCCATGTTCTTTCTCTCACCTGGTTTCTTTAGAAGTAGTTGTGCTCAGAATTTCGGTTCTGACACCCTACTTTATTGGTTTTTCACAGGAAATGGTGAACAGTGAAGTTGGACATGCATCTGGGGATGGATGAGTTATACTTGGGCTTGTCAGCTTCAGTAGAGGACATAATGGCTCTTTCTTTTGTCTTTCAGTTTTTTTAAATTCTGCAATTGTTACTTTACTTCAGTTGAAGAAAACCTTGTCTTTGAAATTTTCTTACTCATTAATAAAAGAGTTTTAGTTGGTTGATATGGATGATAATTGCAAATTCGTTTGTGGTGGATGGGCTATCCAATGGAAAGTGGAACTGTGAGGACCTCAGATCTCTGGGAAGGTTTCCGCAACTCTTAGAAAAAAAAAAATATTCCGCATTTTAAAAGGGTCTGGATTGGGGTCGTTACTCTCTCTCTCTCTCTCTCTCTCTCTCTCTCTCTCTCTCTCTCTCTCTCTCTCTCTCTGTGGATAGGTTGGTCGCTGGATTTAGGTCTGGCGGCCAGGCCCCATTCAGGCCTGATTTAACATGGTATCAGAGTTGGACTCTCATCTGGGATTCCACTGCGGTATGGTGACGTTGAAGATGATCGTGGTTGTTGATTCTACTACTGATCGGCGATGCTGAAGGTGATCGTGGCAGTGGATCGTGGAGAATATCGGATCTAGTGGATATCTGATGCAAAAAGTCATCGAATCAGATCGGGTGGAGATCTGATATGTTGAAGGTCGTGAAGAATCAGATCAAGCAAAGATCCGAGTTGCTGGAAAATTTTTGTTTGGCAGATTCAGATTAGGAATCAGAATCAGACATTGCGTGGAGCATGGTTGTGGATTAACGTGGTGGAGTCAAACCATATATCAGATCTGACCTAAGTTCACGTCAGATCTGACGAAAAAAAAAATTGCCTATCGCCAATCAGATTTGGTATTGTATCTATCACATATCATATTTGGGTTGGTCTAAAAAAAAATTTTGTGTGAAGATTGTCATCAGATAAGACCAGAACCTTTTCTAGGAAACTGTAAACGTGCAGGTCATGTCTGGTGGCTGGTTGAGTCTCAATCAATATGGTTGATTTGCAGTCTAAAGACGGTGATCTGAAAAGGGAGCTGCTTGGAGAATATAAGGCCTTTGCAAACCCTTTCTCGTATTGGTCGTATGTCAAGCTAGATGACTCCAACTATGTCAAGTGGTCCCGGACTTTTATGATGTCTATGTCAGGTCATCGAAAAAAGCATATTCTATTAAAACATGAACCAGCCGATAAATCAGAAAAATACAGCACATGGGATAAAGATAATGATATCGTTATGTCTTGGATTATGAACAGTGTATTGCCTCATATAGTTGACGGTCTTATTTACTATACGTCTGCTAAACAGATGTGGGACAATCTTCGAGATATGTACTCCCACGAAACCAATGTTAGCCGCATCTTGCAAGTTGAGCAAGAGATTTATCAATTGCAACAAGAAGATCAAACACTGTCTCAATATTATGCATCTGTAAAATCCGCTTTTGAAAGGTTGAATGCACACAGGCCACTATGTTGTACCAAGCAGAAGTCCTGTCAGGAGCAAACCATGGTTGTAAGATTTCTTAATGGACTATCGTCTAAATTCTCTGTTGCCAAGGTTCAGATATTGACTAGATCTGATGTCCCGACTCTTGCCAAGGCTTACAACCGCCTGAGCAGATTAGCTATCACTCTTCCACAGACTCAGTCTGATTCACAAGTATCTGCTCTTGTAGTCACCCCGGGTCGTGGAAGAGGAAATTTCCTAAATTCTCGTGGAAGAGGTTGAGACATAGGCATAGGAGGAAGAGGTAGACTTCAGTGTACCTTCTGTGGAAAATTGGGCCATCTTGAAGACAGGTGTTGGGACAAAAATGGTCGACCCCCTTCTCAGACATCAAACATGACCAAGACTCAAGTTGCAAAGCTTGACACAGAGACTCCCACTGACTCCTCCAATGATTCGATCACTCTTAGTCGTGCAGAGTACGAAGAATTGATGTCTCATCGCCCGTCTAAATCTGGCCACAGTTACTCCCATTGTTGATGTTGTTTGCTCAGCAGGTGATGAATTAAAGTACAAAGGTAGTAGATGGATTATTGATTCAGGTGCCTCTAGGCACCTATGTGGGACATCTAAGAATTTTTCTAAATTAGATCCCATGTGTGAACATCACAATGTTGTCCTTGCCAATGGAAGCTCATCACCCATTGTGGGTCAAGGAAATGTTTCCATCTCTCTGTTACTTCAGTTGACAGATGTGCTTCATGCTCCTTCCTTTCCTCAAAAATTATTATCAGTTAGTCGTATTGCAAAGGAACACAATTGTAGAGTGATCTTTGATCCTTTGTGTTGCATGTTTTAGGATTTGCTGACGGGGAAGAGGATTGGTGGAGGTTATGAAGGAGGAGGTGTCTACTACCCACATCAACCACTTGGAGTCGTGCACACCGTGTCTGAGTCATCCTCCAGTTCTTATCAATGGCATCTTTGTCTTGGTCATGTCCCATTGCCAAAACTTCATCGACTTCTTCCTCAGATTCCACCCTCTACCTCGTTCCAGTGTGAAGCCTGTCAGTTGAGTAAACACCATAGGAGTTCTTTTCCGTCCAGTCAGAGTTCGTCGAGTCAAAGGTTGTTTGAGCTTCTTCACGTTGATGTATGGGGGCCTAATAGAGTTTCTAGTAGGTCACAGTGTCTTATTATTTGGTTATTGTTGATGATTATTCCAGATTGTCATGGGTGTTTTTAATAAAAGACAGATCGGAAGTTCCTTTAATCCTTATGTATCTCATTATTGAAATAAAAACTCAGTTTGATTCTCTTGTCAAGATTATTCGCACTGAAAATGCTCTTGAGTTTAAAACCAATGAGTTATTACTATTTTATAGAAATCTTGGCATTCGACCTCAAACTACTTGTACCCATATCTCCCAACAAAATGGGGTTGCTGAAAGGAAGCATAGACATCTTCTAGATGTTGCATGCACCCTTATGTTACAATCAAGCATGCCTCCATCATATTGGGGAGATGTCATTCTTAAAGCATGCTACCGTATTAATCGCATGTCGTCATCCACGTTGGAAGAACAAATTCCTTTAAAAAGCCTATATCCCAATACAACTCTTTTCTCGATCTCTCCCAAGGTGTTTGGGTGTGTTTGCTTTGTTCATAAACTAGGGCCTCATCGGGACAAATTGTCTGCTCAATCCATAAAGTGTGTCTTTATAGGTTATCCAAGAAACCAAAAGGGGTACCGGTGTTATGATCCCACTTCTCGTAGGGAGTATGTCAGTGCGGATGTTTCCTTTTTTGAGTTTGTTCCTTTCTTTTCAAGTACCACCTCCATATTACAATGCGATCAGGGAGATGCTATGCCTTTACCTATCCCACCTCTTCCCTTGGAGTCAATTCCTATAAGCCTTCCTAACTCACACACTCGGACGCGGTATCATGACCCTCCTGTGGTATACTCTCGTAGATCTCCTCTGTAATCAAAACCCACACTACCTGCCTCCCCAAAAGTAAGTCCTCCTGCCACGATTGAAGCCTCTACTGTGGATGATGACTTACCCATAGCTATCAGGAAAGGCAAAAGGCAATGCACTTTACATCCCATTTCTAAGTTTGTTACAGATGCAAGACTTGGGAGTCATATGAAGAAGTTCATCAAAGCTCTATCGGTTGCATCTCTCCCGCTTAATCACCAACAGGCAAAAGGGTACGCATAGACGTACGGGCTAGACTTCTTTGAAACTTTTTCTCCAGTGGCTCGCCTTGGCACTATTCGGATTGTCATATCAGTGGTTGTACATAATGAATGGAGTTTATGCCAGTTGGATGTGAAGAACGCCTTTTTGTATGGGGATTTGTCTGAGACTGTGTATATGCAGCAAACTCCAGGGTTCGAGGTTCAGGGAGAGTGTCACCAGGTGTGCAAGTTAAAGAAAGCAATATATGGACTAAAGCAAAGTCCACGTGCGTAGTTTCAGAAGTTGTCTGAGAGTATGTCTGCATTTGGCTTCAACAGGTCAGCATCAGATCACTCATTGTTTGTTAAGAAAACTCCCATGGGTGTTGTGGTTATGGTTGTGTATGTGGATAATATTATACTCACAGGAAGCAATACAAAGGATATCTCAGATACCAAAGCTCATCGTCCTCTTAGATATTTCTTGGGAATAGAGGTGGCTCGAAACAGTGAGGGTTTAGTTCTATCACAGAGAAAGTATGTACTTGATTTGTTGCAAGAAACAGGAATGTTAGGAGCCAAACCTGCTAATATTCCAATGGATCCTAAACTTCACATGTTTGATGAACAAGAAGAACCTATTGACAGTAGAAGTTTCAGGTCTTTAGTTGGTAAACTCATGTACGTTACTGTGACAAGACCAGATATTTCCTTAACTATGAGCAAGATAAGTCAGTTCATGGATAAACCAACCCAAGTGCATTGGCAGGCAGCAATGATGATTCTCAGGTATTTGAAATATTCTCAGGGAAAGGAACTACTATACAAACCAAGCTACTCTCTCGATATAGTTGCCTATTCTCATGCTAACTATGTTGGAGACATTAATGATAGAAAGTCCACTACAGGGTTCTCTGTGTTTATAGGAAAAAATTTAATTACCTGGAGAAGTAAAAAGCAAACCGTAGTAGCCCGATCTAGTGCTGAGTCAGAATATAGAGCCATGGCTCAAACTGCAGCTGAAATGATATGGATTAGGTTAGTTCTTAGAGACCTACAGGTAAAGACCTCAATGCCAATGGTGATGAGATGTGATAACAGAGCAGCTACTTATATTGCTAACAATCTGGTGTTTCATGAGAGGACAAAACACATTGAAGTTGATTGTCACTACATACGAGATCTAGTGCAGACAGGACAAATCTCTACTTGTCATGTTGCTTCAAATGATCAAGTTGATGATGTGTTTACTAAACCTCTTGCTAGTGCTGGCTTTCTTCGATGTTGTGACAAGCTGAGCATGATAGATAGATATGCTTCAACTTGAGGGGGAGTGTTAAAAGAGAATATTTATGCATTTAGGTAGCAATTTGTAATTATGACAAATAAGATTTGACTTTTTTTGTAAACTAATTTTAACTAATCCCTTTAAGAAGGGATTAGGGCTGAATGAAAAGTGCATCGACACTCTCTCTCTCTCTCTCTCTCTCTCTCTCTCTCTCTCTCTCTCTCTCTCTCTCTCTCTCTCTCTCTCTCTCTCTTCCTGCATGTGGATAGGTTGGTCGTTGGATTTAGGTCTGGCGGCCAGGCCCCTTTCAGGCTTGATTTAACAGATATAATGGCAGCCCATCTTGATATGCTTAATACACTCATGAAATATGTGATTTTCAGTGATATATGGCGCTTTTATTGTCGCAACATAACCATGATGGAGATTGTATATATACTCCCATGTCTTCTAGCAATCTTGTCATGCACACAAGCTCAGATGTTGTGGTATCCATAGCACAATACTCAACCTCAATTGATGATAATGAGACCTTTTGTTGCTTCTTGCATTTTCAAGACAACAACCGATCACCTATAAAGACACAAAAACTCGTAGTTAAGCGTCTATGGTACCTAGACACGCCCTCTATACCCATGTCGACATGCAACATGCATCGACACCGGGACACGCCATTTTATCATCCGTACACGCAAGTTTGTATTCAATTTATAATTATATTTTCAGTATATAATATATTTTAGATATAGCATATATATTTAGATTATATTAAGTTTATCTTAAAATTATTTTGTATTTATGTGATATATATATATATGTATTTGTGTCCCCATACACACACTTTTGGAATTGTTGTGTCGTACCCTCCATACTCGTACTCGCACCCATACCTAGGTGACATAGTTGAGCGCCTGTCATCGAGATCTCCTTATCAGTTAGAATCAGAATATGCAATTAAATCAATGGAAGATGGAGAAGACAATAAGAGTCCTTTAAAAACATTTTTTTTAAATATCGAACAATTCTCATAACAGTACTCATATGCACAAAGGTAGGAGAGTGCTGGAACTGGCTCGTTGTGTGAACTGCATGAGAAATGTCAGGTCTGGTAATAGTTAAATAAGCCAAGGTGTCAATCATCTAACGATATAGAGTGGGATCATCTAATTGTGTTTCATCATCTATCTTCATCTTAGCATTGATAAATTCAGGAGTATCTGCCATTTTCTCATCTATGACTCCAGACATGTCAATTATCTCAGTAGTAAAGTTAGATTGAGTAAGTAAATAACCACGGGGAGAGTAGGCTACTTTAATCCCCAAGAAAAATCTAAGGAATCCTAAGTTAGTCATTTCAAAACTCTATTTCAGAACATGCTTAATATAATTTACTCATTGTTTATCTCCTTCAGTTATGATCATGTCGTTGACATAGAGTAGTAAGATGACAATCCCTACATAGGCTTCTTAATAAACAAAACAGTGTCAATATAACATGTAAAGTATAACCAAGCTTACGCATAACATAACTAAAACGATCATATCAGGCTTTAGGTGTTTGTTTAAGACCATACAGTGCTTTCCTTAAGTGATGCACTTTGCCAACAGGAACCTCACATTCAGGTGGTGGATCCATATAAACTTCTTTCTTCAGTTCACCATTGAGAAAGGCATTCTTGACATTCATTTGGTAGATGGACCAATATCTAATGACAGCCATGGCTATAAGTGTTCTACCGATAGTTATCCTAGCTACTAGTGCAAATGTTTCATCATAGTCTATTTCATATTCTTGTGAATAACCCTTGGCCACTAATTTAGCCTTATGTCTCTCTAAATTTTCATCACTCTTAGTTTTGACATTAAATACTCATCTACAGCCTATTGTCTTATTTTTATGAGGAAGACCTTTCAAGTCCCAGGTTTTGGATTTTTCTAAGGCTCTTATTTATTCATTCATAGCATTTATTCATTCAAGATCATTGAGGAAGGTTCAAAGTAAGAAAAGATCTTGGTCAGACTCAATATTGCGGAGTAAAAGACTCATAGGATACAAACCTATCAAGAGGTATGAGTCCTTTTTCATTTTCTAAGAGTGTTTGGTTCTTGATTTTCTAAGTTGGAATAATTTTTTAGGGCATTGGAAGGTCTATGACTTCCTCTTCCTATATTGGATAACTAGTGGTTCACCATCTATGTCATGAGACTCACCACACAGGATGTTGGAACGAGGTTCATTATCAATATCAACATTGTTATTTAACAATTCATCATTACATTTAGGAACTAATTCCAAAAAAAAAGTAATCATTTTCTTCCTTGAGCACATTTATATCAAAGAAACTTTATTGTTCTATAAAGGTAACATTTTTTCATAGCACCTGAACCCTTTTTGGCTTTCGCCATAACCGAGAAAAACACAATGGATGGCTCTTGGAGAAAGTTTGTCATTTGTAATTATAATAAAAAGCTCTTAATCCAAAGTAATTAGGAGTAGTTTTATGAAGTTTTTCATAGAGTGTCTATTTTGAAGTTTGGTTGAAGGAAGACTATTTATGAGGTAAACAGTAGTAAGCACAACTTCAGCCAAAAAATGTTTTGGAACATGTTTAGAAATAAGCAAAGTTCTAGTGGTTTTTATTATATGACTATGTTTTCTTTCAACCAAACCATTTTGTTTAGGTGTATTTACACGATCTTTAACGAAAAATGTCGTGATTTTTCAAATAACTTTTAAAGTCATTTGACATAAATTCTCCCCCCTAATCATAATGAAAGATAGAGATATTTGTTTTAAGAAGATTTGTAATTAGGTTATGAAATGTCTTGAAACTTTCAAACACTTCATATTTGTGCCTAAGAGAGTAAATCCAAGTGAAGCAAGAAGTCATCCACAAAAGTCACATAATAAGTATATCCACCTTTTGAAGTAACAGGAGCAGGATCCCATAGATCAAAAATTTAAGAGGTTGTAAGCAGGAAAGATTTTATTGATAAAAAATGGATTTCATTTTCCCAAGAATACAGTCAGTACATTGAAAAATTTTATTACAAAATTTTCTCAAATGAGATACAGTGGATAACTTAGAAATACTAGGATGGCCTAGTCTTTGGTGCCACAAAAAAATATTCAATTTTTGTACATTGAGACAAAAGGCATCTTTAGGAATGATTAATCAATTTATGTAATAGAGGTCTCATTCTCTATGTTCTTCCCCAATATGCTTCCCAGACTAGAGATCATGTATTAAACACCGGTCTGATGTGAAGGAGATACTACAAACATGATCGGTTATTTGGAAAACTTAAAGAAGATTTAAATTAAGTTTTGAAACAATTATGACATTTGGAATTAAAAGGTTAAAGAATTTTTAAAATCTCCAATTCCATTTATATCAAGAGAGGAACCGTCGACAGTAAACACATTAAATCTACTTGAATCAATACCACAATTGGAAAACATAGTACTATTATGGTCATATGAAAGGAAGCCACAGAATCTAAGAACCAAGAAATCTTATCGGGAGGTGAGGAAGAGGACATTGTGGCACTTGTTATGGAGGATGAGTCTTTGAGGAGTGATTGTAGGGCTTCTAACAATTGGGACAATGAAATACTTCCAACAGATTTTTTATCTCTATTAGTTGCATCCTTGTCCACTTGAGAAGCCTCTATAGTAGTTACTCTCTTCTCGCCATTTCCTTTGAATTCATGGCAATATGGTTTGATGTGCTTCGGTTCTCCACAATTATGACAAATAATTTTCTTTCATCCATCATTGTTGTGTTTCCTCCCAAAGTTATTTTTAGAAAAGTGAGGAGGTTTGTAAAATTGAGTGTTAGCATCGGGTCTAGAGACAGCTAACATATTGTCTTTGGAGTCCTTAGATTCGATCATGGATTTAAGCCTCGTTTCTTCCATGGATATTTGAGCCAAAATCTCGTGTATAGGTGGTAGATCTTCTTGCTTACGGTGGATGATATTACTCCGAACTTGTTCAAATTTTGGTCTTAGACCTCTCATAAATTGGAAAAATTGCTCACCAAGAATTTTATTTTTTTTAAGGCAAGCATCGTTAGGGGTATCCCAAACAAGCTCTGTCTTGGCCATTTGGTCCCACAACCTCTTGAGAGTTCCATAATACTCTCTAATAACTTTTTCTCCTTGTTTGTAATTGTGAATCTTATTTTATAATTTTCATCTATAGGCGACATCATTTTGCGTGTAGGTTTGTTTGATAAAAACCCATGCTTTATCGGCCCTTTCAAATTCTAAAATATTTTCACAAGGTTCTTCGCACATACTTCCCATAAATAGGGACAAAACCTTGGCATGACCAACTTTCCATTTTTTAAAAGCCTTTTTGTAATCTAAAAGAGCCTTCTCTCGCTTTTCCTAGTTTCTTCCTTGGTTACTCTTTCTTCCCCACAAATAGATTTGGTGAGAATAGGTTAAGGTTCCGGTAAGGAACCATCAACATATTCACACAAATCCTTATCAATCAAGATTCTTTTAATAGCGGTAGCCCACATATTATAGTTCTTCCCATCAAATTTGACGAGAACAACTGTAACCACTTCCTTTTGGGTCATAGTACCGAGAGAGTGAGAAAAGAGAAGAGGTAGAAAGAAGAGATAGATAGAGGAGGTAGAAAGAAGTGTTGATGACGTGCTTTTCCGAAGCAATGAGGTCCACAGTCACTCGTTCCTCCACGTACCCTTGATGAACACTCCTTCACTTCAAATATACCATACACTCTGATACCATGTCATGAAACACAAGAAATAACAATCGGATGCCACTTATGGGTTTTACAAACACACAAAAATGTGTAAAAGCAAGGACCTCTTATGGATCAAGCACAAGCATAAAAGCATAAACCCATAAATGGGAAAGAGACAAAGTAAAAAATATAAAACTTGTTATTGAGAGAGTGCTTAAGACAAGCATGAACATTTTAAGTACATAAATATACATATTAATATTAATATATATATTAATATATACTTTAACAACTGGAACCAAACTGTTAAGACAGTGTAAAATTACAGAAATTGATGGTCAGAATGACCAAAATACCCCTGGTCATCCTAACACTCGTAACCACAAAATAGATTAAAAGAACAAGTGTACAAATTATTGAAGTTAAATTTTTGTGAAATAAAAAAAATACCTGATCTTTCTGACACCAAAAACTACTTAAGTAGCCATTAAGAACTCGAAAAGATAATAACATCATCTAAAAGAAACAAACGGGGACTTCATTTTCTGAAACAGCAAGGGTATACAACAATGCAACAACAACAACAACAACAATGCAACTAATCTTATATCTCATCATCCAAGAATCCAGGATAGAGTTATCAGGGGACATTTTTACCACTGCTCTAAGGCTGAAAATGACAACACATACTATCCCTTAATGACAAGTCAAAACATGATTGAACTCTTTCATTCAAGATTCTGAAAGATATGACAATATGAAAGACCTAACTCTACTATAACCACCATAATTCTAATAAGTTATCAACCATAAGCTTGTCCATCCACAAATACAAGTCAGGTAAAATGCAAGAAGAAAACTTAGAAAAGCATCCAAACCTTTGAAACAGTTGCCCTTCCAGATACAGAATGACTTCTGAAAGAACTCTTACTAGAGTTGCAGTCATCAGATTCATCTTCTTGTGGAAATCCAGCTCCATCATGCGCATTAAGGAGTACGCAATAGCAATGATCTCTCTCTGTAAGAATCTGTTCATAATTTAGTTCTTCAGTGATACACTACTTACTACATTCTTCAGTGATGTACTACTAACTGCAATTGCAATTGTTGACAATAGAGCTTGAAAAGAAAAGAGGGTTTTAGTGCTTAGGAACAAAAAGGAAGCTTATAGACAAAATTTACTGCAGTAGTGAAGCAGAATCAGCATAAAAAAAGAACATATTTAGAAGAATATTCTATCTACTCATCAGCAGTGGCTCAGCTGGCTGAAAAAGAAGGATGGCCTCAAACATGAATATTAGTGAATTAGACTTATTAGTAGTCTCGTTAGTGACGGTACCAAAGTTGAAAAAGAAGGCCATGTAGTGAGAGAAGTGTGCAGAGTGACCAAGCAATCATATCATGTCACATTACTTATGCAGGTATCCAGATTACGCACTTGATTCTACAAGGTAGTACCCATTTAATAAAAGCCATTCTGAAAGTAGCATTATTTGTTTAATTTACGTAGTCATTGGCATGTAGGTCATACAACAAGATGGTGGTTTTTTGATAAGCAGATCACCAATAGAATTAGTGATAGGTGGATGAAATGGATACGAGGGGTGCACTGTGAGATCTATGTCACAGGGATATGGCTGCAGACACAGGGCTATGATTGTTTTTATGAAGTTTTTCAATATGATTAGCATAGAAGGGGATAGGAAATGGGAATAAAAATTGAGTATCCTGTGACATAGTGTGAGATAAATGGACGCATCGAATGGAATGTGTATTTGTAAGACTGCAGTAAAGCCTGCCTTGCAATATGGCACCGAATGTTGGGCAACAAAGTGATAAGAAGAGAGGGTGCATGTAGTGAGTACATAAGAGGGAGCTCATGTTGCCACAAATAAAGGAGAAAAGACTTGCCATTTGAGATGTACATACTATTATGGAGATCTAAAACAGCACATTCGTTGAAGAGTGAAAAAATAAAGTATTGAATGAACTATGAAAAGAGTAATAGACAAAAACTTTAAAGCAAATAACAAGATATAAAACTGGCATGACTCGTTGGAGCTTTGAAAAGGAACAGAGAAATAAAACTCATAAGGTTGACCCATGTAGATGGGACAATAATATGATGATGATGATGTCATTCATGTGCAGACTGCTGAAAATAAATTATAGAATATAAAAAAGTAAATGAACATAATCATTTCTAGTCAAGATAAAACAATACTTGAATATAAAGCAAGGGAGAGCTTGAAAGCAGATAAACGAAATAAAACAAATATTTGCCCCATGTGATGGCAACCGAATAGGCTTAATTGCCCAAGTGAAACTACATATATTAGGTCAACACTGAAATCAAAATAAAGAACAAAGAAGTAGAGACTCAGCTCATTAAAACAGATGTGTAACTAGGCAAATCAATCCTAGTTGGTAAATTGCATTTGAACCAACAACCAAATCATCCAACTAGTGCAAGATTGGACAACTGTGCTGAATTTAGCAATAGCATAGTTGTGGTTAAGCCTTTTGTCAACCTAGAATTCAAGAGCTCTCATGTGACAAAATAGGGAATCCTGCCAATTGGATCTTTTAAACTTGCAGGCAACTGCCACTTATTGACTCTTATGGGCGAGATTTCCATTCACAAACTGAACTGGAATCCTGTTATCTTCCACTAAGCTTACAGACTAGTTTGAAGCCCCTATCCAGATTCCAGCCACATTTTTGTGAAGTAGGTTCTAGAAACTAGAACCAAAGATCCAGGTCATGCATCTGAATATAATGTTAACTTAGGATCAATCTGTAGAGGTTTAGGAATGGCACAAAATGATCAAAGGAATATTTAATATTTCAAATTTTCCATTAACAAGTAACAAAAGAGAAAAATAAACCATAAATAAATTACTAGTTTTAAGCGTTAAATATGACAATATTATCTAAACGAGTGAAACGGGTTATAAAATCAACATCATGGTTGAACTGGCTTGGTAAAATGTTGACCAAACATATACACAATTACGGTTATGTCTTGGTAGATCCATGAAATTCGGGAGTAGGGTTTCACAAGATCCAACCAAAGTAGATATAGTTTGTTTCCAAAGCTAGTAAAGGTTTCTAGAAGACTTGGTAATCTACCCTCCAAAACATACACCTACCAACATTGAGTGCTGATACAACAACCATTTCAAGATTGAAGATCATTTCCTAAATCTTATAAAAGCAGAAGCAAGGGTATAGTTGCAAAAAATTGGATGATTTATAACTTCTTAATTGACATTCTTGTCATGTGAATTGAGGATGTCATTAAAAATTTGTATGGGCATTTGTGGAGCTTTATAAAAAAATGTTACACGGCACATTGTAATTTTTTCAAAAGTTAATGAGTTACTCTCTCTCTCTCTCTCTTAAAATATCTCAGCAAAACGCATCCCTCTCTCTCCTTTAATGTTCTTATTAACTGCCAATTTTGCATGGCCACTATGTTGAAACGATAGAGGCTAATGTTCTTTTTATTAATTGCCAATAATGTTCTTTTTATTAATTGCCAATTTTTGCATATGCATTATGCTGAAACAATAGATGCTTACCTTTTCATTTTCTAGCTATTAAAAAATTTTATACAACATGCATATTTTAGTTGAAAGTTTTCACTTATGCCATACACAATTTAATTGAGAAAGTGGCTATTATGAAAGGCAACCATCTGTTTCTACTGGGATAGTCTATAAATAGAGAATCTGTAAAGAGATCCAACCCATCAAAAAGCAAGAATAACTCTGTAGCATGCCCTATCGATTTTCCGTTCAAACGACATCTCTAGCACCTTCTATTGTGGATCATATACCTCTCAATTCATATATGCAGTACCCTCAATGGTATGCATTTTTTAACACTTTTTGCCATGTAAATATTAAAAATTAATTTTTTCTATTTCTTCATCCTAATAGTCGACAAAATGCTTGGTTAATCTTTTCAAAGTTTTCATATTCAATTATAAGTGGTATAAAAGGGCAGTTGTTTGTTTTAATATTTTTCATATACATGTTTAAAAAAAATTAATTAATTTTATATGTAGACATTTATATACATTTATTAATTTTATTTTTCATATAATAAAATTTTGACATAAGCTTTACTTATAGAGCCCGCCCATATGGGCAGGCCACTTATCATTCTAGAAAAAATTTAAGTCCATACCATTTTTTGCTTTCTAACATAATAATAATAATAATTATTAAAATTTCATACTTGCAATTCAAGTTATCCACATACAATTTGAAGATGAGATTAAAGAATCTAATTTTCAAGATATGACAATGCAATAAATATAAAGGACCAAAGCAGTAAGCATATACATGTGAGAGATGCTTATTCCAAAATCACACAAACGAATAGTGGAGTTTATTTTATCAGAGCCAAAAAGAATTCAAATTGGTTTTGCCCAACTTGACAACATTTCATTTATTAATTTCAATTTTAAAAGTGGAAAACATCTTAGCACATTGACATATACCATTAGGGACCTTACCACAGCATCAAAAGTTGAATCGAAGTCATCAATGGCAAAGCAAATGTCAGGGTAAGCAGGCCGTGTTTCTACATCCTAGAAATCATCAAATTTCAATAATAAGAAAAGTTAGAACACTGCATGGAGTAATATGTCTCACAAAATAAACCATTAAGTTCATCACAAATGTGAACCTACTTATCAATATAAAGAATTACCTTTCTAGAATCCAATTGGAAATCAACATGACTTGGTGATGCATAAACAGTCTTAGTAACCTGCATAGAAAAATTAAAATAATTACAGTCCATGGAGTCAAGTGACAACATAGACTATAAAACAACCAAATAAACCAACAGTCTCTAAAACATGCATATGGATATATCTGAAATTGAAGTTACTTGTTGAAAGCCGATGGACACTCTTTGGAGCATGAATAGAAGATTTTCAAAAGAAAAAGGTGAGCCACTAAAAGATCTAGAAAAGTTTTGCAACATGGCAGGTGTTAAAATATATATATATATATATATATATATATATATATATATATATATATATTCAGTTTTATAATAGTTAATGCCATAAAGGGGCATTTTGGTTTTTTCACATGTAATACTAATAACTGTTTATTAGAAACAGATATTTTATTTTTATGAATTTTTTATTTTTATTTTTTGTAATTACCTTGGCCATTGGAAGCTCTATGGTCTTTTGACCAGAGTAATTGGAGCTCACCAACGGTCATAAATATGACCGTTGGGAGCTCCCAATGGCCTCCCTCCTTGTGGTAGCCATGATGTAATATTCAACTTCAATTGATGACAAAAAACACTTTTTGCTGCTTCTTGCGCTTCCAAAACACCTAGTCATCTATAAAGAAACAAAAACCAGTGGTTGAGCGTCTATCATTAGGATCTCCTCCACAACTGGAGTTGTGGATAAGCAATTAATTCAAGTAGGGAGGAAGAAGATAGTAAAAGTCCTTTGGACACAGAATTTAGTAAATATCTACTGATACACATAACAACAATCATGTGCACTATAGTAGGAGAGTGTTGGAATTGACTGACCGTGTGTACTGCATGTGAAATATCAAGTCTCGTGATGGTTAAGGGCTCCAATCATTTGTCGATAAAGAGTGGGATCATCCATAGGAGTGTCATCATCTATCTTCATTTTTGCATTTATCACTTCTGGAGTGTCCACTATTTTTTCATCTGTAATTTCAGACTTATCGATGATGTCAGAAGCAAACTTGGATCAAGTTAGAAACTGTCGCATAGGTGCGGGGTTGGGTGCGGCAATGCGGCGCTTTAAAAAAACTTGGGTGTAGGGGTGCGAGAGGGTATATATATACTTTAATAGTTTTAAGTTAACAATTAACACTAATGAAATAAAAACAATTATTATGTTATCAATTCATCATGCATAAATTCATGCAATAAATCAAACTAACAATCTACAATTCCAGAGCTGAACCCAAGGGTTCAGCATAGCCGAACCTAGCAGGATTGGGTTTGGTAGAGCCGAACACAAGGGTTCAGCAGAGCCGAACCCAGCAGGGTTGGGTTCGGCACTTGAGGCAACGAGGGGAGGAAGAAGAAGAAGAAGAAAATGAGGAGGCCAAGGAGGAATAAGAGGAGAGAGATAGAGAGGAGAAGAAAGAGAAGAGAAGGAGGACGAGGAGGAAGAAGAGAAGAGAGAAAGGTACCTTGCAATGTTTGTCGTTGTCGTCGTCGAAGGAGGAGAGGAGGGGGAGGGGAGGGCCGTCGTCGAAAGAGGAGGAGAGGAGGGGGAGGGAGATGAAATCATGCCCTAACCCCTCCCCCCTTACTTTTTTGTCCAAAATGGACTCGGTCAAAGTTGTTCGAGTCCATTTTGGACATATATAAACTTGGGTGTAGTTGACTGCACTAGGTGCTGCACCCGCATGGCGTCGACGCCGGTGTGGCACCCGGTTAGCCGAGTTCCTATGACAGGTTAAAAACTAGCCACGAGCAGAATATGCAACCTCAATCCCTAAAAAGTATCTAAGAAAACCCAAAGTCAGTCATTCAAAAATTTGTTTTAAAACATTTTTAATAAAACTAACTTCATATTTGTCTCCTCCAGTGATGATCATGTCATCAACGTAGAAAAGAAGAATAACAGTATATGCATCAGATCTCTTAATGAGCATAGCAGTGTTAGTATAATAGGAAGTACAACCTAGTTTAATCATAACAAAACTAAATCAATCATACTAGGCTTTAGGAGCTTGTTTAAGACCATAAAGTGCTTTCCTTAGGTGAAGCACTTCTCCAATAGGAAGTTCATATGCAGGTGATGGGTCCATATAAACTTCTTTTAATTCACAATTGAAGAAGGCATTCTTGACGTTCATTTGATAAATAAGCCAACATCTAATGGCAGCTACATCTATAAGAGTTCTAACGGAGGTCATCCTAGCTACTCATTTGAATATTTCATCATAATCTATACCATACTCTTGTGAATAACCCTTGGCAACTAATCTAGCCTTATGTCTCTCAAAAGTTTCATCACTCTTAGTTTTGGCTTTAAACACTCATCTAGAGCCTATTGTCTTCTTTCCATGAGGAAGATCTTTCAAGTCCCAGGTTTTGGATTTTTCTAAGGCTCTTATTTCTTCATTCATATCATTTATCCATTCAGGGTCACTCATGGCTTGGTTGTATGTGAAAGGCTCTAAGTAAGAAAAGATTTTGGTTAAACATACTCAATATTGCAGAGTAAAAGACTCATAGGATACAAACATATCTAGAGGTCTATTTGTCCTTTCTGATTTTCTAAGAGTGCTTGGTTCTTGATTTTTTAAGCTCGAATAATTTTCTAGGGCATTGGATGTAATATCACGTATTTTCATACTTAATCATTTTTCTAGTTTTTCAAAAATTTAGCTAAGTTGGTGAGAAAAATCGTTTGAACCTCGATTTTTAAATGATACTTTTGAGTCTGAGCTAGGCCCAGGTCTCATTGACAAGGTCGAGACAAGCCAATCGAAGCGTAAGAGAGTTTTATTTTCGATCTTTAAATTCAAGCAAAATTTGAGCGAAATTCAAGTTATTTTCGAATGAATTTCAAAATTTGATATTCGTGTAATATGTCGTTGAATGCGTCTCGAAATGCCGAGCGCAACGGTATGTTACTTTTTCATATTTAAGTTTCAGTTGGCCCAGAAATTGCATTTTTTTCAAAAAAGGAGTAGTTTGTCGGTTTGGATCCGGATTTGGATCGGACTGGATCCAATAGTTTTGATCCAGATTAATATGGATCTGGACTCTATCCAAGACCCATATTAATCTGGATTTGGTCCAGCCCAAATTTCATTTGGATTTAGAAGATGGATTTGGATCTTGAATCCAGATCTAAATTCATGTTCTACTATTTTATAGCTTTAAATTCATTAAAAAGCTTTAATTTGGAGTTAATTAAGGTTAAAAAGCCTCCCTAGTTAATTTGGCTATTTTTGGTAACTTCTAGATAATTATTAATCAATTAATACTAAATAATTAATTAATTAATTCTACTTAATTCTGAATTTTATTTTAGGGTTGTTCAGGACTTCTTAAAAGGGGTCTTTATACATTCCTAAAGAGACTTAAGTAAGTTTAAGAAAGAACTTCAAAAAAAATGGAAACTTTGAAAAAGTCAAAATATAGAGTTTTGAAAATTTTAAAAAAAGAGAGAGAGAGAATCCTCCAAGGAGGAAACTCTCCTTCTCCAGTAGAGAGGGTTGAAGAAGGGGGAGGGTATCACCCCCCTCTTGTCTATATAAAGTCCAAAAAAAAGGAAGGAAAGAGAAAAAGAAAGGAAGAAAGAGAGAAAGAAAGAAAAAGAGAGGAAGGAGATGAGGAGGAGAGCTGCTCCAGCCCTCCACCCATATTTTTCAACCTTCACCCTCATTTTTCTTTATTTTTTTTATTCAAGGTATGGGTTTTCTCTCTTGAATCGAGTGAGAAATTGATATAGATTGAATTTTCATGCAATAATTTGATGAAAAACCATGAAAAAAGTGTTTATATCTTGGTTTTTGCAAAAACACATGGAGGATGATGAATGGATGTTCCTCCATGGTTGTACTCTTGTTTATTTTTAATTCTTCCATGCAATAAAAATTTTGTATATGCGAAAACAGAGTTTTTATTAAATAGTAGAAGTGCTTATTTAGAGGTTTCTTTTGATAGATATTTTCATGGATGATATATATTATGGACTGTTATATGCATGTATTCATGTGGTATGCATGCATTCATCACAAAAAGAAACAAAAAGAAATCGTATAATGGTGAAATCTGAAAATACATGGAGTGTTGGTATGCTTATGCTTTTATATTATTGTTGAATGTGCGTATTGCATGCATTTGAAGGCTCGTGCTCATGTAGAATGCATATCCAAGCATATGAAAATTTGTATATACTCATATTCTTCTTTTGAAATCTATATTTTAGAACCTACGGATATATATACATATTTGGACAGATCTGCCTTATTAGATGAGCGGACAGATCTGGGCTATTGTTTGTTCTGTCCAATCGGGACAGATCTGTCCATTTTATAGGCAAACAGGTTTGGACAAACTTAAAAGAAGTTTCCTTTGTATGCAGTATCAGAATACTGAATATATATATATATATATAAAAAAAAAACGAGTCGTTGCTGCTGCTAGAAAGATCTCAATTCTTGTTCATGGGTATGCTTCAATGACTTTAGATATTTAAACTTACTATTCTGGATTTTGCCAACAAATCTTTTTCTTATCATACGATTTTTTTAGAAAGAGGTTGTACTTTGAAGAGAACATAAGCTTCTATTTCTACCAATGCTACACGATGAGAATGGAGACAGCTAGCAACCATTAATCCCAGATCATAGGGGTTAACATATATCAGCCATATGTTTGCATGGCAAGCCACTATTTGTGTGTGCAAGAGGAAGGAACATAAAAATACATAGAACTCTATGCATATGAGTTTTATACATGTGAAAAGACCGGTTCACAAGCAACATGTGAACCCTTTTTCTTTTCTCATAGCTTGCAAACATGTGCACTCACACACGTGTGTGCGTGTAATGAGATAGTCGTCCCTAGTGATGTTGGAGAATCACCCTTGGCTGCGAATTATATCACCATCATCATCATCCTCTCTTATTGACACTCATATGCAGAAGCGGAATAAGTATAACAATTCATATCAGTTAATGCTTACCTAATTTTCCTCCATCTGTACGTGGCAAACTCTTTATCTATTCCAGCATCACTATGTTGCTACTGTCCTAAGGAATTTGGCTAATGAAGTTTGTATATGGAAGAGAAAGTTTTTTTTTTTAATTGTCCAAGTGATGTTGATAACATGTGTTCATCTCTTCACCTCCCTTTGCATATGGCATACCCATTCCTGCTAGCTTTTCTATGGACTTATGAAATAATGTTTAGTTTTAAGCATGGGGTGGACCTGGCCCGACCTGGACAGCACCCAAACAAGTGCTGGTAGGCCCAGCCGAGTGGGCTCGTCTGGGTAGGTGGGTGCCTTTAAAAAAAAATGAATATAAAAGTTTAAAATCCTTGATGGTTGTGATAGGTGGGTGGCCTGTCACACCCAGCTGATCGGGTTCAGCTGGGTTGGGTTTGAAACCCAGCCAACGGGGTCGGCTAGGCTCAAGTGTCTTACTGCAAAAATAAAATTTTTGACACATGGTGGTTGCTTAAATCTGGAATTTCGATTTGGATATATATGTAAATTTTCAGATTTCGTTATGTGCATATATACATGTTAAAAATGAAAACTTCCACATGTTTTTTACTTCTTGTGTCATGCTTAAGTATTATGCTATATGAAGTTGTATCAAGGGGATGTGCATTTGATGTATGTTTCGCATGTACATAAATGCATAAATGTTCACTTGCCCAAATTGAGGTGATTCATGAATGAAATCATGTTTGTGGAATGGTTACATGAAAGCACATGTACATGAATAGTGAACTCATGCATATGGATGTTTTAATTCATGCACATTGTTATTCGACATATATGAGCATGCATCTTAAAAGCATGTTGACATCATTGCATTTATAGCATGATTGTTATGATTTTTTGCATATGATGCATCGATGATCAAAATGGATCATCACAGACCTAGTGAGCCTTGAGCTTGGATGCTCCTTCTTTACTTGTTGTTTTTCTAGATTGCATTGTTCTATGTTTCCACGTACTGGAGTCCCGTGATGAGCCTCGCATTTGGAAATGAGAATTTGTGGTATTAATTTGGCATGCTGAATTATAAATTAATAAAGCAACTATTAATAATAACATAAATAAAAAGATAATATACTTTCTAAGATGTCTCATTGGGAGTACGGGACTCTTGGAGTTGCAGTTTTGGGGAAACCGATAAGATACAAAAACTTTGTGTACATTGTTGTTGTCCCTAAACCCGATATTGAGGTTCTTTCTCCTAACCACGGTTTTAGAGAATTTTCGTCACTTTGCCTTAGAGTGGTATGTAGACACAGTTGTTTTGGTATACCAAAAAGAGTGACACCTGTGGATGGGTGGTCCATGGTATCCCGACATTAGATGGGTGGTCTAATGTTCTGAAGGTTGTTTCGGTCGAGGGCTAAGTTTGGAACCCAATGATAAAATACAATGTGCGTGCTAAGTTACCCTGAGAACCTAAGTCACACGGATTCAGCAAAGCAGGTGCCGCACCCGCGTCGACGCGACGTGAGTGCGCATGCGGGTGTGGCACCCGGTGCGGTCAACACAACCATGGGTGCGTGGACCGCACCCAGGGTTATTTTCATCCAATTTTCGAACATAAAAAAAAATTGTTTTTGCCCGATCAAAAGGGCTGCGAAAGAGGATTAAGGCAAGCAGCTCTTCTCTCCCTCTCGCCTTCTCTCCTCCCGACGTCTTGCAGGGAAACCCGACGCCACCTCCTCCTCTCCCTCATCACAGACCTCCGACGGTCGCCGACGTCAACCCCAATGATGCCCAGAGCCACCTCCTCCTCTCCTCTAAGGTAACCTCTCCCTCGTCCCCTTCCTTCTTCTATCTTTTCCCAACCCTTCCCCCCTCCCTCTCTTGTTGGGTCGACATGGGAGGGGTCGAGCCCCCCCCCCCCCCCCGCTCCCTTTGATTTCAGGGGAGGGGTCGTTGCTTCCCTATTTTCTGCAAGGGACAAGTCGAGCCCCCCTGCTCCCTTTGATTTCGGGGGAGGGGTCGAGCCCATCCCTGCTTCCTTGTTTTTGGCAGGAGAGGGGTTGAGCCCCCTTGCTCCCTCTGATTTCAGGGGAGGGGCCGAGACCCCCCTGCTCCCTCTAATTTTAAGGGAGGGGTCGAGCCCTCCTGCTCCCTCTGATTTCAGGGGAGGGGCCGAGACCCCCTGCTCCCTCTGATTTCAAGGGAGGGGCCGAGACCCTCCCTTGCTTCCCTGTTTTCGGCAGGGGAGGGGTCGAGCCCCCCTGCTCCCTCTGATTTCAGAGGAGGGGCCGATCCCCCCTCCCTGCTCCCTCTGATTTTAGGGGAGGGGCTGAGCCCCTCCATGCTTCCCTGTTTTCGCAGGGGAGGGGGGCGAGCTCCTCCCTGCTCCTTGTTTTTTCGATAGTCAGGGGTGAGGCGAGGCCCCAACCCTCCCCCCCCTCCTCCTCGTTTTCCCTGGACGAGCCGGGAGCTGGGCTCGTCCAGACCGAGCCTACCCCTCAACCCTCCTTTGTGAACCGGGAGTCGGGAGCTGGACTCGATATTATAAATCTTGATTGTCTGCATAATTGATTTTAATATAATTTTTTTGGTGTTTTCAGGACAAAAATAACAGACAAAATGAAAGGACTTGTGTAATCCTCATCCCCACATGTGAGTTCTGCTACTAGTTTTGTTGATAGTTGTAGCGGGAGTGATGATGTGGGGCCACTATGGGTACATGTAGATAAGCTTGCAAAAACTGGAGAAGGAGGTGGTGGAAACAAGAGATTTCGATGCAAGCTCTGTGAAAGAGATTTTGTTGGGTCTTACACAAGAGTGAAGACTCATTTGTTGAAGATACCAGGACATGGCATTTCAGGATGAAGAAAACTTGACGAGGCAATGCAAAGACAATACAAGAAAATACAAGAAGAATATGAGAAGAGAAAGACAATGAGTGATTCTTGTGTAATTAGTGTGCCATTTGGAAGCCACCAAGAAGATGCTGAAAAAAAAAAAAGTCAATGTAGGAGGTAGAGGAACGATACAAGCAACATTCAATCCATATGGAAGGGAGGACATGGATAGAAAAGTAGGGAGGTATTTTTATTCTATTTCACTACCATTTAATGCGACTAGAAATCTTTATTGGAAGGATTTAGTAACATCTTTGGCAAATTGTAATTTGAGTGGCTATGTACCTCCAAGCTCAAAAAAACTATGAACCACACTTCTTGCAGGAAAGAGGGCAAATGTGTAGAGGTTGCTAGAGATTAAAAAATATTTATGGGAGCAAAATGGAGTTTTTATTGTGTCTGATGGATGGACAGATATTCAAAGGCGTTCATTAATCAATTTCATTGCTTGTTCGCTTAGTGGCCCAATATTCTTGAAAGCAGTTGATGCATCTGGGGAATATAAAAATGCAAAGTATTTGAAGGAGTTATTTATAGAAGTCATAAAAGAAGTGGGTGATCATAAAGTAGTACAAATCATTACAGACAACGCTCCAGTTTGTAAAAGTGCAGCGTTGAGTTTGGAGAGTGAGTACCCTCGTATTTTTTGGACTCCCTATATAACACGCAGCTTAAATCTGGCCCTAAAGAGCATCTGCAACCCCAAACAAAAAGAAAATTCACAAGCATATGCTTTATGTTCATGGATTGAAGATTTAGAAAGAAATGTCAAAAGCATTAGGAATTTTGTTGTTAATCACCATTGTGCTAATGTCATATTTAATAGGCATTCTGACCTGAAATTGTTGAAGGTCGCTGAAACACGTTTAGCGTCCATCATTGTGATGGTGAAGAGGATTAAAAAAGTGAAGAATGTTTTGGTTAGCATGGTGACTGATAAAAATTGGACATTCTATCGTGTTGATGATGATGTCAAGGCTCAAGAAATTAAAAAATTTATTGTTGATGATGAGTTTTAGGACAGAGTGGTATACTTCCTTCAATTTACGCAACATATTTGGGAAATGTTAAGAGAAATTGATAAGAATGAGCTCATGCTTTACAGAGTTTATGAAATGTAGCATAATATGATTGAAAAAATACAAGTTGTAGTTTTCAAGCATAAAGAAAAAAATCCTGCATTGGATGATTCAGAATTTTTTAACCATATTCATTCGATTTTAGTCAGAAGATGGGATAAGAGGAACATTTATTTGCATTGCATGGCACATTCTCTTAATCTAAAATATTATGCAAGTAAGTTACAGGTAGAAATATGTGTATGATAAGACTTTTTCCAGAAGCATATCTTCTAAATCAAGTCACACAAGAGTTTGGAAAATTTCATTTTCGAGATTATATGGACCGGCATTATTCGCGAAAAATGAGGATAATATAGATCCTATCACATGGTGGTCAACATTTGGATCAGAAACACCTCTTCTCCAACGTCTTACATTAAGATTGCTATCGCAGTCTACTAGTTCATCTTGTTGTGAAAGAAATTGGAGCACATATTCTCAAATCCACAACATGAAGAGAAACAAACTCACCAGCAAGCGTGCAGAGGATTTAGTATATGTTCATTCAAATCTTCGACTACTTTCGCGAACGAATGATGAATACAGGTATTAATTTGCTCTCTTAGTTATTTGACTATTTCTTAGTTTTTCTTTTAAATATACATGTATTGTATTTAACATTTTTAAATTGGGTTTGTAACGCAGACAAGGAACATCCAAATTTTGGGATGTAAACCCAGAAGAGTGTGACTTCGAGGGAGAGCATGATTTCAACATGACAAACATGGATTTATCTGAGCCCAGAATTCCTTCTAATGATGCATTTGATGATGAAGAAAAAAATTATTAAGATCCATTACTTCATCGTCATATACATTGTAGGATATACTTTTGGTATGTAATTTAGTTATTTTCTGTTTTACTTATTTGACTGATATTTAGGTTGATTTATGTAATTGCTTTTACTTATTTGATTGATATTTAGGTTGATACATTGCATGCATGATGAATGATATTAGATATTATGACAATGTTAAATGTTAAAACTTTAAAATTATATATATATATATAATATATAATATTATATATATATAATTTTTTACATTTTTGCCCTGTCACACCCCTACGCCCAAGATTTTTTAATGTGTCGCACCTGCACTCATGTGACATAGCTGGGAACCCTACTTGACCTTGGGAATTCTTACCCGTTTGGTGTATCTGCGGGCAATAGTAATAAAAAATGAAACTTAAATGTGTGTGCATCCTAATAGGGACATGCATGTAAAAGAGGATTTGATTAAATATAATTTATTCATGCATATGCATTGAGTTCATGCATTTTTCTGTTATGCATTAGATCATGCATATTTACTTTTTTTTCACTTGTCCTGTATGATTAACTGTATGATATTCTATCATGTTGCATGCTGAATATCTTTAATGTTTATCTGAATTATGTTCTTATTGCAGTAGTATCTCTTAAATTATTGTATTAATTCTCTTTTGTACTCTTTATGCTCATTTGTTTCATTAGAGAGACTTGTACTCAGAATCTTGTTTTGTTCTAACACCCATATTTTTCCTATATCTTGCAGCCTTAGGTACCTAGTGAAAGGACGTGGTTCTGGGAGAGCTACGAGTGCATCACGACTACTGGTGAGATCACTTAGGGACAACGTGGCTCTACTCTTTCACTTGCCCTTTTTGGCTTACTCTGATTTTTTATTATTTTGCACTTGTCTCGGATTATTTAATTTTGAATTAGTAAAGTTGATTCAGCTTGGGTTTGGTTTGAAAGATGGGGTGTAAGATCCCTTGTGGTTGGTTGAGTTATCCAGTTGGGAATGGAACTGTAAAGGCCCCGGGTTTCTGAGAAGACTTTCGCAATTGATTTAAAAATAATAATTCTGCACTTTTTCAGAAGTACGATTTGGGGTCATTACATTGGAAGGTCTATCACTCCCTCTTCAACTATATTTGATAACTAGTGGTTCACCATCTATGTCATGAGACTCACGTAGGAATAAGGTTCATTATTGATATCAACATTGTTATTTAACAATTCTTTATTACATTTAAGAACTAATTTCATAAAAGAGTAATTATTTTCTTCCTTGGGCAGGTTTATATCAAAGAAACTTTCTTGTTCTATAAAGGTAATATTTCTTGAAACATAGAGTTTGACGTGTTTAAAATCATAGCACCTAAACCTTGTTTGGCTTTCCCCATAACGGAGTCACGGGCGAGTCAGTATATATATATATATATATATATATATATATACATATGTAATATATTTTATATATAATTATATATGAAATATTACATATATTATATATAAAAATATGATTATACATGTATTAATAAAATTATACATTAAATATATTATACAAATATAATATAATGCATATTATATATAATATATTGGTAAAATAATATAAAATATAGATAGTATATACATATATTTATATATTTTATATAAAATATAAAGTTAACATGACCCGACCAAGTCACAAGTCACTCAAGGACGAGCCGAGTGACGAGTCACTAAGTTTTAAAACCATGGCTGGAGAAAGTCTATTTATGAGGTAAACTGCAGTAACAACACTTTCTGCCCAAAAATGTTTTGGAATATGTTTAGAAATAAGCAAGGTTCTAGTGGTTTCTATTATATGCTTATGTTTCCTTTCAGCCATACCATTTTGTTGAGGTGTGTTTGCACACGATCTTTGATGCAAAATGCCATGATTTTTCAAATAGTTTTTAAAATCATTTGACATAAATTTTCCCCCTAAATCAGAATAGAAGACAGAAATATTGGTTTTAAGAAAGTTTGTAACAAAATTAGAAAAAGTCTTGAAGGTTTCAAACACTTCGTTCTTATGCCTAAGAAAGTAAATCCAAGTAAAACGAGAATAGTCATTCACAAAAATCACATAATAAGCATATCCACCTTTTGAAGTAACAAGGGCAGGATCTCATACATCGTAGTGTATTAATTCAAGTGGCTTGAAAGCAAAGAAGGTTCTCTCTTGATAAGGAATGGCTTTCATACCAACGGGTGCTCGGCGTGATTGGTAGGAGCTGTCACGGCACGTCCCCTTGTGGTGGGACGTTGCAGGTTCAAAACCCAATGGTATGTTGAATAACTGGTGGGGGTCTGCCTAACCCCAGCTTGCCTTTGGCATGCATTTTCCCAAGAAAATAGTTAGTACATTAAAATTTTTCTCAAATGATATACATTGAATAACTTAAAAATATTATGATGACTTAGTCTTTGGTGCCACAAAAAAATATCCAATTTTTGTACATTGAGACAAAAGGTATCTTTAGGAATGATCAACTGATCCATGTAATAGAGATCCCCTTCTCTATGCCCTTTCCCAATCTGCTTTTCGGATTGGAGATCTTGTATTATACACTGATAATATGTGAAGGATATACTACAACCATGATCAGTTATTTGAGAAACTGAAAGAAAATTTAAATCAAGTTTTGAAACAATTCTGACTTTTGGAATAGAAAAATATGAAAAAAAAATTAAATCTCCAATTCCTTTAATATCAAGAGAGGAATCGTCAGCGGTAAACACATTAGATGTACTTGAATTAATACCACAATTGGAGAGCATAGAACTATTAGGGGTCATATAGAAAGAAGCCTCAGAATCTAAGAGCCAAGTTGCATCATTGTCCTCCTGAGAAGCCGCTACAGTAGCTACTCTCTTCTCGTCCTTTCCTTTGAATTCAAGGCAATATAACTTGATGTGTCCCAGTTCCCTACAGTAATAATAAATAATTTTCTTTCTCCCATCATTGTTGCATCCTCCCAAAGTTATTTTTAGAGAAGTGAGGGGGCTTGTAAATGAGTGTTAACATCGAGTCTAAAGACGACCAACACGTTGTCTTTGGACTCCTTAGATTCGGGCATGGATTTAAGTCTCGTTTCTTCCATGCATACTTGTGAAAAAATCTCATGTATAGGTGGTAGCTCTTCTTGCTTATGATGGATGATATTATTTCGAACTTGTTCAAATTAGGGTCTTAATCCTCTCACAAATTGAAAAATTTGTTCACCAAGAATTTGATTTTTCCTAAGGCCAGCATCATTAGGGGTATCCCAATTTTTCCTAAGGCGAGCATCATTAGGGGTATCCCAAATAGGCTTCATCTTGGCTATTTGATCCCACAACCTCTCAAGAGTTTTATAGTACTCTCTAACACTTTTTTCTCCTTGTTTACAGTTGTGAATCTTATCTTGTAATTTTCATTTATGAGCGGCATCAGTTTTGCGTGTAGGTTTGTTTGATAAAAACCCACGCTTCATCGGCCCCTTCAAACTCTAAAATATTTTCACAAGGTTCTTTACACGTACTTTCCATAAATAGAGACAAAACATTGGCATGACCAACTTTTCATTCTTTAAAGTCCTTTTTTTAGTCCAAAAGAGCCTTTTCTCTCTCTTTTCCCTTAAGAGTTTTTTCCTTAGTTACTTTGTCTTCCCAACAAATAGATTTAGTGAGAATAGGTTGAGGTTCCGGTAAGGAACCATCAACATATTCCCACAACTCCTTACCAATCAAGATTCTTTTTTTAGCGATAGCCCACTTATTATAGTTCTTCTCATCAAATTTGATGAGAACAACCGTAACTTCCTTTTTGCCATAGTACCAAGAGAAGATAGAGTGAGAAAAGAGAAGAGGTAGAGAGGAGATAGATAGAGGAGGTAGAAAGAAGTGTTGATGATGCACTTTTCTGAAGCAATGAAGTTCACGTATTCTTGATGAACGCTCCACTTCAAATATACCATATGCTCTGGTACCATGTCATGAAATACAAGAAATAACTATAGGATGCCACTTATGGGCTTACAAAGACACAAAAGTATAGACAACCAAAGACCACTTATAGGTCAAGACACACAAACACAAAACCCACTAGTGGGCAAGAGAGAGAACATAAAAATATAGGATCTTATTTCAATAAGTGCTTTAAACAAGCATAAATACAAGAGGGGGTTCATCCCCTATTTATACACAAAGAGGGACCAAAACGCGCAATTGAGAGTGTTCCCAACGGCTAGAAATATAATAGTTGGGAACACTCCCAACAACTCTTTTATCAAGGGCATTACAAAGACAGTAATGCCCTTGACAAGAAGAAGAAAATAAAAAGGTAAAAAATACCTAAAGTGTCTCTAATGAGCACGACTATTTACAAAAAGTAAAAAGACCAAAATACCCCTAATGGGTATTTACCTATTGCATTATTATGAGAGTGTATATATATATATATATATATATATATATACTTTAACACTTCTATGGTGGTATAGGATTTATATATATTTAAGGTCTAAATGCAAAATCTAACCTTTGGATCATGTTTTACATGTTTTGTTTAAGATTTCCATGTGTTAAAGTTAATTGAAATATGATGTTTTATACCATTTCTAGACCACCCTTATTTTCATGAATTGTGAGCCGTTGATTTTCACTATCTTAAAAATAGGATCATATGGTGTATTAGACATGATAAAACCTTTTAAATAGTAAATAAATCATGCTAAACACATTTGTATGGTTAGATCTACCATTTGGTGGCTAGATCCATACAAACGAGTGTGGACCACCATATGGTATCATGGTATAAAACCACCTTATATTTTCCCATATATATGAGAATGGGGATTGTGTCGCCCCCTTTTTTTGTCAAATCATGTTAGGACCCTCCAAAAATCATAGATTTAGGTGTTTTATGCTAGATCTGAACCAATAGAAAACATGTTTTGTATTAAGCATTTTATGCTCAAATGTGTATTTTAAAGAGGTAAAATAATCAATGGTTGACATTGAACTGAAATTTGATGATAAAATATTCACATTTTTACATCAAACCAATTCAAAACAAAGCTTGTTTCTTCATAAATACGCAATGACAAACATATCTAACGATTTAGATCAAGCATAAAACACCTAAAGCTATAAGTTTTTTAGGGTCCTATCGTGACCCAACAAAAAAAGGGGCAGCACAATCCTCTCTCTCTCTCTCTCTCTCTCTCTCTCTCTCTCTCTCTATATATATATATATATATATATATGAAAATTGGTTCCTCCTACCATCGATACGATGTGGACTGTTATGATTTTCAATGTTCCTAGCAAGGTTGTAAGTATTGTATCGTTACCCGTATTGGTCGAGCCCAAAGTAATTGTAAACGTATAATAAATCTTTAATAAAAAATTTCAAAAATTCTAAAAAAAAATCTAGAAAATCAGAAAATTTTAGCATAAATTATAAAATAATCATATCACGTAAAACAATGATGAATTGCACAAAATACAACCATAAATTCACATATAAAAGCAGCTACATAATATAAATTAATACCAAACCATGCAACTGATAACTGACAATGTAAATAAAAGACAACTACATCATTTAAATTTTAAACACAATTAAAGCCTTAGATTTAACCAATAAGAGTTTGTGATAACTAAAAACATTACATTTAATCAACGTCTTATATGTCAATCTTCATCTCTAAAGTTCTAAAGTTCAAGTTCTAAAGTTCTAAACTATAAAGATCCTAAAACTAAACTATCTTATAGAGCCTATTTGTCAAAAATCAAAATAGTATTTCCTCAGTTCTGCATTCAATTGTCGCTCGATGATCTTTTTATATTGGGCTATTTTTTTTTGGCAAGTGGGTCATCATTATCATCATCTTCAGAATCTGGAACAATAGTTGGAAGTCCTTCATCTTTGCATTTTTGCAAAATTCTTCAAATTTCTTCTATTTCAACAATAACATCAGCACGAAAAGTTGCAAGAATAGATGAAGAATCACAAGAACGTACATTTTGATCTTGACCTACAATATGTTGCTTAAATCTATGCAACCCACCCTCTAATAATAGCATCACAAAACAAACATCTCAAATTCAATGGTAACCCTAGTCGTAGTACATCATCAATGCTTCTGCAGTATTGTCATGCAGGATCATCTCTAATATGACATGAACGTGAAGACGACATTGAAGGATCTAAAATAAAATAAAACCAATTAACAAAAACACTCAATAAGAAGCAAAGAACAGAGATTTTGTACCTTAACACACTTTCTTGAGTGAAAAAATGGTGAAAATGCACTCTTGATAAGATCGTAAAAGCTCTCTCTCTTGCGCACGAATAGGCCCCCAAATCGCTCTTACTGAACTTAAGGTGTGTGGGTTCTCTTCTACCGAACTCTAGACATATGGAGAACTCGGCCCTCAAGAGGCCTTTTAAACCCAAAATGAAAAAAATGCAACTTTCAGCCTTTTTTAAGTGCACCAACATTGAATCGTACGATACATGGGTGTACGATACACCCGATACGGATATGATACACTTGTATTGCAATACAAGTGTGTATTGTATCGCAAAACACAAAAGTAATGATATATATCGTACTATACGTACAAAAGGTGAGTTTTTTTTTTTGCAAAATCTGATGTCACATAAGGGTGCGATCATACCAGCACTAAAGCACCGGATCCCATCAGAACTCCGAAGTTAAGCGTGCTTGGGCGAGAGTAGTACTGGGATGGGTGACCTCCTGGGAAGTCCTCGTGTTGCACTCTCAAAAAAAAACTCCGCCTGTGTAGTTATACACTGCCGGTCCCAAGCCCGGATAAAGGAGGAGGGTTGCGGTAGGCCTGTGACAGCCAGCATAAAAACTTTGTCATATCCTATGAAAATGAACCAATATGAGAATTTCGTTGGGGCGTTCCCTACTGAGCGACGCGTTGTACTCTCTAGGCCCGGAGGCAGTGATAAATGTGCAAGGGTTGCTAGGTCGTCGCCCAGAAGCGACGCGTCACACCGGCGCCCGGGTGTGGTGTCAAATAGGCAAGGGTTCCCTCACTTTGTTGGACGGGTGGGGGTAAAGAAGTTAGTCCAAGACCATAAAATTAGGTTAGCCACTTGGAACATAGGGTCTTTAACTGGTAAGTTGGTAGAGTTAGTAGATGTTATGTGTAGGAGAAAGATTGATATTTTATGTCTTCAAGAGACCAAATGGGTAGGTGAGAAAGCTAAAGTGATAGAACCTTGGGGATATAAGATTTGGTATACAGGAATAAATAGGAATAGGAATGGAGTAGGGATTGTTATGAGTCGTCAGTTTATAGATAATGTAGTTGAGGTCCGTAGGAAGGGTGATAGAATTTTACTTATTAAATTAGTATTAGGTACGGATATTATTAATATTATTAGTGTTTATGCACCTCAAGTAGGTTTAGATGATTCCATTAAGCATCAATTTTGGGAAGATTTAGATGGAGTAGTACAAGAGACATCTTATGGAGAAAAGCTTTTCATCGGCGGTGACCTTAATGGACATGTAGGCATTAGTAGGGATGGATTTGAGAATATCCATGGAGGCTATGGTATAGGAAAAAGAAATGAAAGTGGAGAAAGGATTTTAGATTTTTGTTTGTCCTATGATATGATCTTAGCAAACACTTGGTTTAGGAAGAGGGAGTCTCACCTAGTAACATTTAAAAGTGGGGTTAATACGAGTCAGATAGATATTTTCCTACTTAGAAAGAGAGATAGGGGTTGTTGCATCGATTGTAAGGTTATACCAGGAGAAAGTGTAGTTACACAACATAGAGTCTTAATTTTAGATCTTAGAATTAGACAATGCCGCAAAAGGGATAGACATAGGATAGATCCTAGAATTAAGTGGTGGGCACTGAAAGGAGCTAAACAAGGAATGTTTGTAGAGCAGGTAGTTAAGGAAGTTGATTGGTGTCTCGAGGAGGATTCAGAATCAATGTGGAATAAGATAGCGGGTGGTATGAGAAAAGTAGCTAAGGAGGTATTGGGTGAGTCTAAAGGCGGTGCACCACTAGGTAAGGATACATCATGGTGGAACGAGGATGTCAAATTAGCTATTAAGGTTAAAAGAGAGTGTTATAGAAATCTAAGTAAGAGTCGTGATAATGAGAATTTGGAGAAGTATATGATAGCAAAGAAGGAAGCTAAAAAAGTTGTTTGAAACGCGAGGGCTAAGGTATATAAGGAGGTTTATGACAAGTTGGATACCAAAGAAGGCGAGAAGGATATTTATAGGCTTGCAAAGATGAGAGATAGGAAATCGAAGGATTTGGGTATGGTTAGATGTATCAAAGATGAAACGCAAAGGGTTTTAGTCAAAGATGAGGAGATTAAGGAGAGATGGAAAGATTATTTTGATAAGCTATTTAATGATAGTCATGCTCAAGATCTTGGAGACTTCTCCATTCCTTTTCATGAGATAAATCGTGACTTCATGCGCAAGATTCAAAAGAAAGAAATTGCAGAGGCTTTGAAGAAAATGAAATCAAGAAGGGCAGTTGGCCCAGATGGTATACCTATCGAGGCTTGGAAATGCTTGGGAGAGAAAGGTTTAGAATGGTTGACAAATCTTTTTAACTTGATTTGGCGAACAAATAAGATGCCTAATGAGTGGAGGAAGAGTACTTTGGTGCCTTTATATAAGAATAAGGGTGATATACAAGATTGCACAAACTATCGTGGTATAAAACTCATGAGTCATACTATGAAACTTTGGGAGAGGGTGATTGAGTCTAGGTTGAGGAAGGTTGTCATGATATCGGAGAATCAATTTGGTTTTATGCCTGGAAGATCAACTATGGAAGCTATACATCTTCTTAGACAACTTATTGAAAGATATAGAGAGAGGAACAAAGATTTGCATATGGTTTTTATTGATTTAGAGAAGGCATACGATAGAGTACCTAGGGACGTTCTCTGGTGGACAATGATGAAGAAAGGTGTTTCTCTCAAGTACATTAGTATAATTAAAGATATGTATGAAGGAGTAGTAACCAATGTCCGCACTTGTGGAGGGGTGACAACCAATTTTCCGATAACGGTTGGGTTACATCAAGGATCTGCTTTAAGCCCTTTCCTATTTGCGATAGTGATGGATGAGCTTACGAGATCAATTCAAGAAAATGTACCGTGGTGTATGTTGTTTGCTGATGATATTGTTTTGATTGATGAGTCTAGAGCTGGGGTTAATGCTAAGTTAGAATTATGGAGACAGACATTGGAAGCTAGAGGTTTTAAGTTGAGTAAGAGTAAGACTGAATATATGGAATGTCGGTTTAGTAAGCAACGAAGTAGTGATGGGAGTGTAGTGAAGCTTGGTGAGCAAGATATACTGGTGAATGATTATTTCAAATATTTGGGATCCATCATTCAAAAGTATGGAGAAATTGATGGAGATGTAAATCATAGGATAAAGGTTGGGTGGATGAAATGGAAAAGTGCTACTGGAGTGCTGTGCGATCGTAGAATGCCATTGCGGTTGAAGGGAAAGTTTTATAGGACGACTATTAGACCCGCTTTACTATATGGTACGGAATGTTGGGCTGCCAAGAGACATCATATTCAAAAAATGAGTGTAGCTGAGATGCGGATGCTTAGATGGATGTGTGGAAATACAATAAAAGATAAGATTCGGAACGAAGAGATACGTAAGAAGGTAGGTGTTGCACCCATTGAAAATAAGATGCGAGAGAATCGTTTACGGTGGTTTGGACATATTCGGCGAAGGCCTAATGATGCCCCAGTTAGAAGGTTGGAGAAATGGGAAAATATATTAGTTAAAAGAGGTCGGGGTAGGCCTAGGAAGACTTGGATGGAGATGATAGGAAAGGATATGAATGCTTTGAACCTCACCGAGGACATGGCGTTGGATAGAAATGATTGGAGGAAAAGGATTCATGTGGAAGACCCAAAATGAATTTCTTTTTTGGTTCATATCGCTGACCCCAATTGTTTTTGGATGAAGGCGTAGTTGTTGTTGTTGTTGATGTCACATAAGTGTTCAGCTGCTTCAGCATGATTTATTTGCTAGGAATCGGTTGTTGGATCATATTTTTTTGATGAAAAATTATGATTTTATAAGCCTTGACATTTATGAAAAATTTAGACCATTGATTTTTGAAGCCTTATAAAAAATTGCTCAAATGACGAAATCGGATGATCCAAGAGCCGATCCCTACCAAATGAACTATCTAGAACACATCTGTAAGGCCGGAATAGAAAAAAGAAGCAAAAATTGGAAAAAATGGAAAATCAAAACGGTCTAATCCCTCCTCCATGGGTAGAAGGGACCAACTACTCTCTCTCTCTCTCTCTCTCTCTCTCTCTCTCTCTCTCTCTCTCTCTCTCTCTCTATATATATATATATATATATATATATATATATATATATATATATACATGTGTGTGTGGGGGGGGGGGGGTAATACATCAATGCTAAATGGGTTTTTCAGCTTTTCTGTTGTTTTTTTGCGGTTTCAACCCCATAAATGTGTTGGGCATGGTCGATTTACTAGGAATCCACACATGGATCATGTGTTTTCAATGAAAAAAATGAGATTTGGAGCCTCAAAACTTTACAAAGATTTTGGACCATTGATTTTTCGAACCTTATAAAAACCCACCCATGTGTCAAAATCGAACACTTCAAGAGTAGATCCCCTATAAATTCAAGTACATAGATCACATCTGTATGGTCAGAATTTAAATATAAAACAAAAAAAGCCCGAAAAAACCCATTTAGCGTGTTTCATTTAGCATGGATGCATTACCTTTTAAATATTCAGGTGACTTTCTGACAACCACAATTAAAGAATATAGTCAAATGTAAACAATTATGCATGAAGCAAGAGACGTACTCAGATGCACCTTATACACAGGGGTTAGATGAGTATCTGCAATTTTTTGATGTTTCTCCAAAGCCTGAATGCTAAGAAACATGAAACAAAGAAATAAAAAATCCATCACTATATGAACTGAGCTTACAAAGACAAGCTGTATACAGAAAGTTAGAAACATACATTTTTAAACAATTTCTTTCACAAATGCAAAATTAAGTTCATGTTTCTATGTACCAAAGGTGAAAATATCAAACACAAAATGAAAAGAAAGGAAGTTATCAATTAAATGCATGATGCGATCCTCTTAAGGGATTATAATTATCGTGACATGTTAAATGATATATGAAATGTATATTCTCCGCTTTGATCACATCAATAGTATACAAAGGGTAAGGTGGAGCCAGTTATCGAACTGGTATCACATCACCATAGCTTCTGGTACCTGTATACATGGTTGGCATTCTCAGAACTCGGGTTTGGATCAGCGACTGTCAACTCGGTGATTCAAGCAAGTCAATTCAGTGACTCGGGCAAGTCAAGACTTTTTATTAATTTGTTAAAAATAAATAATAACAATATAAATGTACGTGTTATTATATGAAATAATAATTCATATAAATTAAGAAATAAAATAAATGAGCATGTTAATATATATCAGCAAAATAATTGGATATTTTAGCATCTCATAAAATTTTAGATATGATTCTTTGGTTTTTTTACTTAAAAATAAGCAAAATATTTGATTATTTCAACATTTCATAATATTTTTGTCTTGTTTTTAATTTAATATAAGGCAAATGTTTGATTGTTTCCTTAAACATAGATGAAATATTTGATTATCTCATGCTTTTATAATATTTTGGGTTGATGGGTTCTATTCTTTTTTTTGGAGTTAATAGAGTTCATTTACTTTAAGGTAAGTATTAGTGCCTTGGTGGTTGTCTTGCATATGAAAATAGTCCCATATCGATGGGAAAGGTAGAAGGTGTAATATCTTGTATTTTTTCATGATTTTTAAAATAAAAAATATAATTTTTAAATTATACATTTATTTAAATTGATAAAATCATGAAAAAATATATTAAAATATAAGTGACATCAGCTGGATCTGGGCGTGGCCCAGAGCCCACTGACATGACCTAAATGAGTTAATTATAAGTTATGAAATTTTTTGTTTTTAACCTTTAAATTCAAGGAAAAATCGAGCAAAAATCAGGTTAAATTCAGGCAAAATTAAGGTATGACCACCGTTAGATCCGCCTCAGAATATAGATCTCGTTGGCGACCTGTTTTTCCGAAATCGGATTGCGGTTGGCCCAAAAAATGCATTTTTCAAAAATGACCAGCCTCTATTTTTGATATTTTTCTGGATTGGATTGGACTAGATCCGCTTTGTTTGATCCAAGTTAACATGGATCTAGACCCAGTCCAAGATTCATATTGACTATGATCTGGTCCAGCTAGGATCCATGTGGATTTGGATATGGATTTGGATCTTGAAACCAAATCTGGATACAAAATTGATCCATAGTCATTTTAAAGCTTTAAAATCAACTTTAAATTAAAATAGGATGAGGTAAAGTTTTACCTGGGGTAGAACTCTACCCCATAGGGCTTTCCAAAGGGGGCAACACCCTCTAGAATATTCCTTTAGATATTAATGATAAAATAATTTTTTAATTAAAAAAAATCTAGAAGATAAAGTAGAGTTCTACATGAAGTAGAACTCTACGCAACTAAGGAGTTCTAGAGGGGACATCACCCCTATCTAGAAACAATTTAAAATAAAAAATAATAATATAATAAAAATATATAAAAAGGGGGTTGTATCTCCCTCCCTAGAACTCGTGTTCTAGAGAGAGAGAGTTAGAGATAGTGAGAGAGAAAAAAACCAAGCAAAAATAGTGTAGAGAGAGAAAGAAAAGGAGAGGAAGAAAAATATTTTTTTTCCAAAGCATCCATCGATTTTTCTGAGTTTTTCCACGCTACGAATCAAGGTACGGGTTTCTCTCAAATTTCTCACGGGAAGGAAATTGTATAAACCAATTTAAGCATGAGTTAAGCGGGGAACAAAAAGGAAAATCTGATTTCAAAGCAATATATATATATATATGTTGTCGATTTTATATAGATATATGCATATGTATATTTATTCTCATGTATATCGATTTCCCAAGTCCATGCATCTGAATATATATATATATATATATATATATATATATATATATATATATATATATATATATATATATATTCAGACTCATCGATTTTATTGAATTTGCATATACATATTAACGAGTTCATTGTTCATGCATTCTAAAATATATTTATGCTTTAGATTTAGTCGATCTTATTGTTGATGCATCTGAAAATATGCATATAACCTATATGTGTCGCTATTATACTCATGCGTGTGTGCTTCAGTAATTGCCAATTTTATTGGAGAGATACATGGTTGCCAATGTTATAGGCTTGACGAGTATGTTTGGTTGATTTCCCATACTAATACATATTGAATATATGTATATGTATATATATTCAGATTTGTCAAGTTTCCAGACTCTTGTAATCTGAATATATATACATATGTAAGATTTGTTGATCATGCATCTAAATATGTTTTTTATTTAGATATTGTCAAGTTTTCATCATTGTCCACTAGGGACGTTCTCTGGTGGACAATGATGAAGAAAGGTGTTTCTCTCAAGTACATTAGTATAATTAAAGATATGTATGGAGTAGTAACCAATGTCCGCACTTGTGGAGGGGTGACAACCAATTTTCCTATAACGGTTGGGTTACATCAAGGATCTGCTTTAAGCCCTTTCCTATTTGCTATAGTGATGGATGAGCTTACGAGATCAATTCAAGAAAATGTGTTGTGGTGTATGTTGTTTGCTGATGATATTGTTTTGATTGATGAGTCTAGAGCTGGGGTTAATGCTAAGTTAGAATTATGGAGACAGACATTGGAAGCAAGAGGTTTTAAGTTGAGTAAAAGTAAGACAGAATACATGGAATGTTGATTTAGTAAGCAACGAAATAGAGATGGGAGTGTAGTGAAGCTTGGTGAGCAAGAAATACCGGTGGATGATTCTTTCAAATATTTGGGATCTATCATTCAAAAGTATGGAGAAATTGATGGAGATGTAAAGGTTGGGTGGATGAAATGGAAGAGTGCAACTAGAGTGTTGTGCGATCGTAGAATGCCATTGCGGTTGAAGGGAAAGTTTTATAGGACGACTATTAGGCCCGCTTTACTATATGGTACGGAATGTTGGGCTGCCAAGAGACATCATATTCAAAAAATGAGTGTAGCTGAGATGCGTATGCTGAGATGGATGTGTGGAAATACAATAAAAGATAAGATTCGGAACGAGGAGATACGTAAGAAGGTAGGCGTTGCACCCATTGAAAATAAGATGAGAGAGAATCGTTTGCGGTGGTTTGGACATATTCGACGAAGGCCTAATGATGCTCCAGTTAGAAGGATGGAGAAATGGGAAAATATATTAGTTAAAAGAGGTCGGGGTAGGCCTAGGAAGACATGGATGGAGGTGATAGGAAAGGATATGAATGCTTTGAACCTCACCAAGGACATGGCATTGGATAGAAATGAATGGAGGAGAAGGATTCATGTGGAAGACCCAGAATGATTTTCTTTGTTGGTTCATATCGCCGACCCCAATTGTTTTGGGATGAAGGCGTAGTTGTTGTTGTTGTATTGTCAAGTTTTCATTTACGTGCATCAGAATAGATTTTGTTTCATTCAGATTTGCCGAGTTTATAACTTGCATATGAACATATTGTATTTCAGTTTTGTCGAGTTGGTATTTATGCATCGGAAATAAATTCTGCATTTTTCATTTATACGTGTTTCAGATTTGTTATCTTCATTAACAAAAAAATATTTATGTTTACAGCCGGATATTTATCAATGGATTAAGTGGTTCATGTATGTAGTCGTATCTGGGTGTCTACAGGCCTAGCCGACCCATGTACATGGATCTGCTAACATACTGTTCATGTTGTTATATGCTAAATTTTGGGTCTGGCCGACCCAATCATGTACATGGATCAGCCAGCATGTTGTATAGGTTGCTAATTGCACATTTTTGGGTCTGGCTGACCCATGTGCATGATTTAAATCATGTACATGGATTTGTACACATTGGTACTGGTCTGGCCGACCCATGTACATGAGTATGATCATGTATATGGATCAGCCAATGTGCTGATACATGTTTGACTGTGGTCTGGCCGATTATGATCATGTACACGGGTCAGCCAGTATGATGTTAATATATATTTTTCAGCTTAGCCGACCCATGTACACGATTTTGATCATGTACACAGATCTGCCCTAGCCTTTAGCCTATTAATCGGACCAACAGAGGTAAAAATTTCTGCATAATTGGTTAAGTACATGAAATTGGTCATGTACATGTTTAAGATTGATATATGTATTCTTTTTTAGATGTAACATAAACCTGATCTTGATTTGGTTAGTTTGCAATTGTATATGTCATATGTATGAACCTGAAATTTATTCGATGTTTGCATCACTGTGATCATATGCATGTTTTGTTGTTATGTATGAAATTGATCATGAATGGTGTATTCTGCAAGCATTGTATTCGCATGTATATGTGCTTGGTTTAATGTGCATTCATATTTTGTATTTTGAATGTACATTGTGAACATGTTTCGAAAAAATATATATTGCATGTTCATTGAAATTTTACAAAGATGCATAAATTTCTTTAAAATGTGTTGGTGGTTAAGATGTGAACCACTGTAGACCGTGTAGGCCAAAAATATGTGTTGCTCCAACTGTCATTGATTTTATTTATTCATTGTAAAATTTATTTCTGAAAATTATTGGTTTTTCAAATTTAATTACACTGTTAAATTGTGAGGGTTAGGGCTAAAAATTGTTTTTGCATGTTGATTTGCAAAACGGTTTTTATGTAAAGAACTTAAAATTTTATGTGAAATGGTAAAAGAGACCAAACAGTATAATTAATCTCTTCCTTAATGTCCCTTCCAGTGTGCGAATCTTGGATGGCGGTCATGGAAGACCGTAAGAATACTAAAACTCTATACGCGATTATGCCCCTGAACTCGATATGATGATTCACCTCTCAGCCATGGTTTTAGGGAGATTCAACCACTTTGCCTGAGAGTGGTGGTGTTCACTCAGCTGTAGTTATTAGTATACCAAGAAAGTGGCGTCAGTGGTTGTTGATGTCCCCACATTAGATGTTGATTTCTAATGTTCCGATGAATGGTGTTGATTCCTGATATCAGTCGAGAAACAAGTGAAACTATGTAATAAAATACAATTTGTGTTACGCTACAATTGAGAACCTAACTTGGACTTCGAGAATTTATGCCTATTTTGAGTATCTGCAGGTTTAAGGAAAATTGAAAATTAAACTTGTGTGCATTTAATAGAGACATGCATGTGTATTGAATCATGCACATTAGTTCATGCATGATATTCAGTTGAATGCTTGAATGGTAAAGTAGTTGTGGTAAGTTATTTGTGATATTTCTCTAAAATTTATGCATGAATTTGTTTATGTTATTTCCTTTACTGTTTGGATTTTTAGAGGAATTCATACAAAGGACTTCGGTTCTTATCCGGTTTCTTAAAATTGTTTTAGAGGCACGGATGCTCAATGATATCCTGACTACCTAGCAGGAGACTACGAGTTGTGATTGATGTTTTGGTTTCTAACAAGATGGCTCAATATGATATAGTCGATTTTCATGTTCTAGACTATTTGACATTTTCATTAAATTAATAAAGTTTGATTTATTCTTCAATTGATTCAACGCACGGTATGGTTTGTGGTTTGGTATATTAAATCTATGATGTGCCCCCGATCTTTGGGTAAGTTCCCACAATTGTTTTAAAAAAAAAATCACTATTTATACAAGGGTCAGTTGGGGTTGTTATAGAATGTTAAAATATACATGTAATCAATATATTTATATATATATATAAGTATATTCACTCATACCCGATAAGGGGTATTTCTGTAATATTGCCCAATAGGGGCAGTATAGTCTTTTTTCCTCTTTTTACTTTTTCTTTTCTTTTCCTTTTTTTCTTTTTTCTTATTTTTTCTTTTTTTCTTTTTGTGCATTAAATGCACCTTCATTGGGGGGCCCAACAAGGAGTCGTTGGGCCCCCAACGGTCACAATTGTGACCGTTGGGAGCCCAACGACACCTTGTTGGGTCTCCCAATGCTGCCTTTCCCTCTCTCTTCTCTAACCCTCTCTCACTCCTCTCTTGCCTATAAATAAGTGGGGTCTCCCCCTTTGTAAGTGTGGCTTCTTCAAGCCCTTTAGTGCATTTATAAGATTTTATGCTTTCTAGCCATTATTGGCTTTTGTGTATGTCCTCTTTTGGACTTGTTCTTTGATTTCTATGTGTGAATGTCCATTGTAGGACATACATTTCTTTTTCGCATATTTCATTACATGGTATCAGAGCCTTGGTTGTGCTCTTGATTCATTTTTGCTTGTTGTCTAGTTTTATCTCTCTTTGCTTGTCCTCTATTCTTGATTATATAATGGAAGGAGAACAAAAGATTGATCTCTCCTTCAAGCTCAATGGTACTAACTACATGATGTGGGCCGCCGCTATGGAGAACAACCTCAAAGGTAAAAAGCTTTGGGGATACGTTATGGGCACCATTAGGGAACCTCAACTTCAACTTACGAAAATTGATGGTGATCAAGAAAAAGCTCTAGAAGGAAATGCTCGCATGAAGGCTATTGAAGATCACCAATCCAAGGTAGAAGATTGGGAAAGTAAGCATGCAAAAATTCTTGCATGGTTCATGAACAACGTGGAGCTAAAGATTTGCGCCAATATTGCTAAATTCCGCCTAGCAAATGAAGCATGGTTCTTTATGAAAGGTATGTATACCCAAAAAGACCTTGCTCGTCAATTCTTTATCCAAGAAAAAATTCGTACCATTAAGCAAGGTGAAATGAGTGTAAGAGATTACTATAGCACTCTTGGTCCTTTATGGGATGAGCTATCCCTTCTTGAACCCAAATGGGTATCAAGTAAAGATGTAGAAATGAGAAGAGAACAAATGGAGAAAGAACACTTTTTCCAATTTTTACATGGGCTTAGGCCCGAATATGAACAAGTTAGGTCCTCTCTCCTTCATAGATCGAAACCCTTCCATTGGAAGATGCCATAGCCGAAATATGCCAAGAAGAAACACGTCTTGACATGATTAAAGGAGGAGATGAAGTTCTTGCCGTGTCTAAACCCGGCAATCATATGAAAGCCTACAAGCCTCCACACTTTGGGAGGCAAAACAACTATAATGGCAATTATAGGAAAGCCATTTGCCATCATTGTCAAGAACCGGGTCATATAAGACCTAATTGTCCAAAGATAAATGAACCTCCAAAAGGTAAAGTTGCTATTATTGAAGAAATCCCACAAAAGAAGGAGGAGCCAATGAAAGGGAAAGAGTCATTTTCCCTTGCTCAACTATTCGAAGCACTTCAAATTCTACTCAAGTCGCCATCAACTTCGGGAGCCGCCAATGCTTCTTCTTCTCCTCCAGGTACGCCTTCTTGGATTCTTGACTCTGGAGCATCTTTTCATATGACCCCTATTGAAAATGGACTATCCAATGTATGTAGCAACTCCAAAAATTCTTTTGTTTCCACCGCCGATGGTACCTCTTTACAAGTTAAAAGTTTTGGAACCTTAGATTTTTCAAAAGATTTTTTTGTACCAAATGTAAGAGTAGTACCTCAACTTAATTAAATCTTTTATCTGTCTCTCAAATATGTGATCATGGATGTGAAATCTCCTTCTCAACCAAGGATTGCTCTATACAGGATCTCCAGTCCGGGAAGCGGATTGGGCAAGGCCATAGGAGGGGAGATCTCTATTACATGACCAATTTGAAACTCCCCACTAACTCATTTTGTAATCATGTCCAAGATAAAAATATAGAAACTTGGCATCAAAGACTTGGACATCCAAGCTTCTCAAAAATGTACTCCTTTCCCTTTGGAAAGAAATTTTGTAATGAGAAACATTTTGTTTGCAAGAGTTGTATTTTTGGAAAAATGAAATCAACCCCATTTCCAAAAAGAACATTTGTGTCAAAAAGACCTTTTGAATTAGTTCATTCGGATGTTTGGGGTCCTTCTCCGGTCATATCAAAAGGAGGGTACTCATATTATGTTACTTTCATTGATGATTTCACTCGATATGTGTGGATCTATTTTCTCAATCTAAAATCCGAAGTTTTTAACTTCTTTAAAAAATTTCATATGATTGTCAAAAATCAATTTTCCACTAATATCTCCATTCTTCGATCCGATTCCGGTGGAGAATATCTATCAAATGAATTTCAAGAATATTTAGAAACCAATGGAATTTGTCATCAAAGGTCATGTCCTAGGACTCCCCAACAAAACGGTCTAGCCGAAAGAAAGCATAGACACATCTTGGAAACCACTAGGACCCTTCTCATTTCCAAAGAAATTCCAAAATATTATTGGGCCGAAGCCGCCTTAACCTCCACTTATTTGATAAATAGAATGATATCCTCATCCCTACAAAATATATCTCCATATGAAAAACTTTTTGAAAGAACACCCGATTTTAATAGATTAAGAATTTTTGGGTGTAAGTGTTTTGTCCTTACACATAAAAGAGATAAGTTATCTCCCAAGGCTATCGAATGTGTGTTCTTAGGATACGGAGAAAATCAAAAGGGTTTTAGGTGCTTTGATCCCAAAAGCAACAAACTATATGTATCCAAAGATGTTACCTTTTTAGAAAATGAGAACGGTTTTGAGAAAAAATAAAGATATTGATGAAAGCGAATATGCTTTCTTATTTGATCTTCTCTCTCAAGAAGATGTGACTCCTCACGAGGAGGATATTCCTAATGATTTAGAGGATACTCCTCTTAGTAATGTTGAAAATGAAAGTAATGATGTTGAAAATAGGTCAATTCAAACCTATGTTAGGCGTGGTCAAGAAACTCCCATTAGCGCTTTAGAAAAATATTCTCAAAGTTCCAACATAGAAGAAACCTCTTTAAGGAGATCTAGCCGGATCTCCAATCCTCCTAATAGGTTTGTTTCCTATGAGTCCCTAACACCTAAATATAGAGCATGCCTTATTGCATTACACTCTTATCATGAACCGTCACACTATAATGAAGCCAAAAACATTCCTCAATGGGTTGAAGCCATGAAACTAAAACTTAGTGCCCTTGAAAAGGCTAAAACTTGGGAAATAACCTCATTACCCACTGGAAAGAAGTCTATTGGATGTAGATGGGTCTTCAAAATTAAAACTAAAAGTGATGGGTCCTTAGAACGTTATAAAGCTAGGTTGGTAGCCAAAGGATATGCTCAAGAGTACGGAATAGACTATGAAGAAACCTTCGCTCCCGTAGCTAGAATGACTAGTGTTAGGACTCTTATTGCGGTTGCATCCGTTAAAAAATGGCCTATCTATCAATTGGATGTTAAGAACGCATTTCTTAATGGCAAACTAAGTGAAGAGGTCTATATGGATCCTCCACCAGGAGTATCTATTGGTGAAAACAAAATTCTTAAACTAAAAAAGGCGCTATATGGGTTAAAACAAGCTCCGAAAGCTTGGCATGACAGATTTAGCAATGTAATGACTAGCTTGAATTTTCGTTCATGTTATACTGACACTGCGTTGTTTGTGAAAAATGTAGGGTCTTCAATAGTTATTTTACTACTATATGTTGATGATATGATCATCACTGGAAGTGATGAAAAAGGAATCCATGATATTAAGAAAGTTTTGAAAGAAAATTTTGACATGTCTGATCTTGGTTTCTTAAGATATTTTTTAGGTATTGAAGTAGCCTACTCTCCCCGAGGGTATATTCTCTCCCAGATGAAACTCGCTGCTGACATTTGTTTCAAATCTGGCATTTCCGATGATAAGAAGACAGACACCCCTGAGGTCATCAATGCAAAGTTAAGGTTGGAAGATGGAATACTTCTCGAGAATCCTACTCCCTACCGTCAACTTGTTGGGGCCCTGACATACTTATCCATCACTCGGCCAGACATAGCTCATGCAGTTCACTCAGTCAGTCAGTTTCAACATGCACCTACATCTGTGCACATGAGTGCAGTCTTAAGAATAGTCAGATACATTAAAAACACCATAACTAAGGGAGTTTTTCTTTCCTCTTCATCATCTCTTGATTTAATTGCTTATACTGATGCTAATTGGGGAGGAAACCCCAATGATAGAGTCTCAACTACAGGTTTCTGTGTTTTCTTAGGTGACTCTATGATCTCTTGGAGGTGCAAGAAGCAGCAAAAGGTGTCATTATCCTCAACAGAAGCAGAATATCGTGCAATGGTCACTACAACCATGGAGCTTGTATGGCTTAGAAGTCTCCTCAATGATATGGGCGTAATCATCTCTACTCCTTCGAAGATGTGTTGTGATAACAAAAGCGCCATTTATATTGCAAGCAATCACACCTTCCATGAGCGGACTAAACACATAGAGATGGACTGTCACTATGTTCGAGATGAATACTTAAAAGGAACCATAGCACTGCCCTACGTCACATCCGAGTACCAGTTGGCGGATTTCTTCACTAAAGCTCTTGCTGCTCCTCGTTTCATGTTTCTTCTGAACAAGCTTTCGGTTGTATCCCCGTAAAGCTTGAGGGGGGGTGTTAAAATATACATGTAATCAATATATTTATATATATATATATAAGTATATTCACTCATACCCGATAAGGGGTATTTCTGTAATATCGCCCAATAGGGGCAGTATAGTCTTTTTTCCTCTTTTTACTTTTTCTTTTCTTTTCCTTTTTTTCCTTTTTCTTATTTTTTCTTTTTTTCTTTTTGTGCATTAAATGCACCTTCATTGGGGGGCCCAACAAGGAGTCGTTGGGCCCCCAACGGTCACAAACGACACCTTGTTGGGTCTCCCAATGGTGTCTTTCCCTCTCTCTTCTCTAACCCTCTCTCACTCCTCTCTTGCCTGGGTCTCCCCCTTTGTAAGTGTGGCTTCTTCAAGCCCTTTAGTGCATTTATAAGATTTTATGCTTTCTAGCCATTATTGGCTTTTGTGTATGTCCTCTTTTGGACTTGTTCTTTGATTTCTATGTGTGAATGTCCATTGTAGGACATACATTTCTTTTCCGCATATTTCATTACAATAGAAGGCTCATCCATTTCTATTATAAATAGACCTACCGCCTTTGCACACACTACCATGAATCGAGGGATGCAAAAGTAGCATTGAAAGTTGTGTTTTCAATTTACTCTTTTACCCCTTAAAAGTATATGTGCTTTTGTTTCCAAGTGTTTTCAAAAAAAAAAAAATTTTTACTTTCATGGGTTTTGTTTTAATAACCCAAGACTCGACTTTCTCGGCCAAGTCAGTCGAGTATTGACCAAGTCGGCTAGGTTTTGGCTTATTTGAGTGAGTGTTAGTTCAGACTCAACCGAGTTTTGTCCTTAAACGAGTCACACTGGTTTCTTGACTCAATTAAGAACTATACCGGACAACTCGACCGAGTCATGAGATGACTCGCCAAGTTTGCCAACTATGTTGTAGAAAGTAAAAAGAAGAGGAAATATAATATAGAAATGAAGAAAGAAAAAGGTAGATTGGACTAGTGAGAGAGAAAAGAACAAAAGAGGGTTAGGGCATGATGTCCATTCTTTTTATTCTACTTGTAGCTATTTACAAATCTTTACAAGATCAGGCTTGAGAGCCTGAGACAAAAATACCCTTGAACTCAATTATAAAGTCTATTTATTACAAGAAATATAACATAAGTACCCTTAGGGTGTGTTTGATGGCATGTCCAAAATTGGACGGAACTATAGAATGTAACAGACAGAACGTATGTTGTGTCCATTTTGTAACAATTATATTGTTCAGTGTTTGATTCAACTAGACAAGAAGTTGCGTTATTTATGTCCAACGTTTGACTTTTACGTTGTGCACACAACTCGGACACATATGGATAATAGGTTGGATAACTTCATTTTGGATCATATGACTTGATCCGCCCAACTATATGAGTGTTTGAATATGTTTATTATGGATTTTAGCTTCGAATATGGATCTTGAATTGGATCTAAAAGCTAAAAAATGGTTAAATTTTAGGTAATTTGATAAACATAAGAATTGATATTTTTTTATATATATGAGTGTCATGTTAGATCTAATTATGAAAGTTTATCAAAAAAATATGGATTTTAGCCCCAAATATGGATCTCAAACTAGATCCAAGTATGAAAAAAATGTTTAAATTTTGGGTAATTTGAAAAATAAATGAGTTCATAATTTTCTATATACAAATGCAAAAACCATAAATAAATCATAAAACCCTGAAATGCAAGAAAATAAATCATAAATAAACCAAAAAACCCAAAACTGCAAGAAAAAAAAAAACAAAAATCAAAGAAACCATAAATAAATCATAAAATTAAATATAAAAAACCTTAATGAAAGAAATTTGATTCAAAACCCTATTCAAAGAAAATTAAAGAGAAAAAGCCCTAATCAAATTAAATATTTAAAACCTTAATTAAATATATTTGATTTAAAACCCTAATTAAAAACAAAGAAAAAAGTCATAATCAAATCAAAGGAAAGCACTAATAAAATTAAATACCAAAAACATTAATTAAAGATATTTGATTCAAAGCCCTAATCAAAGAAAAAAAAACTCTAATCAATGAAAATCAAAGAAAAAACCCTAATCAACGAAAATCAAAGAAAAAAAACCTAATCAATGAAAATCAAAGAAAAAACCCTAATCAATAAAAATCAGAGAAAAAAACCCTAATCAATGAAAAGCATAAAAAAACCTAATCAATGAAAATCAAAGAAAAAAAAGCCTTAATTAGAGAAGAAGAGAGAGAGGAACGAAGAATGTGAAGAAAGAAGAAAATAGGGAGAGAGAGAGAGAGGAACGAAGAAGGGGAAAAAAGAAGAAAATGGGGAGAGAGAGAGAGAGAGGGGCGAATGAGAGGGTCAGGTCCCGTGCATCTGTGGCGTCCTGCGCGATGTGAGGGACGCGCGACCAAAGTCACCAAACACCCCCTTAATAACCCAAAAAGAAAACTATACCATTCTCTTATGCTCCCCCTCAAGTTGGGGAGAAAATATCCAACATCCCCAACTTGCCATTAAGTTCTTGAAGTTTCGCGTTATTTATTGCTTTGGTGAGTATGTTAGCTAGCCGAATTGTGAATGAACATAGTGAACTTCAAAATGTTTGGCTTCAATTTTTTCTCTAATGAAATGAAAATCCATCTCTATGAATCAGATCAGATGCAATTTGTATGGCTGCTCTATTATCACAAAACATAGAAATAGGGATTTTAACTTTTAGCTTCAATTCAGTTGCTAAGGATTTCAACCACATTGCTTCACATATTTCATGTGCCAAGGCTCTGTATTCAGCCTTTGCACTAGATCTGGCCACCTCTGTCTGTTTTTTGCTCTTCCAAGATACTAAGTTTCCCCCACTTAGTGCACAGTATAATGAAATGGATCTTCTATCTTCCAATGCTCCTACCCAATCTGCATCAATATATAATTCGACATCAAAATGTCCAATAATTAGTATACAAGAGTCCTTTTTCTGGGCTATGTTTTAGGTACCTCAAAATTGGATATACCACATTCATATAGTCGGTGATAGGAGTATGCATAGATCTACTAACCACACTTACTGCATAAGCTATATCCAGCCTCGTGATGGTAAGATATATGAGCTTCCCCATTAATCTTTGTTACCTCCCAATGATTTCTATCTCATTTTCTTTTCTTTGTCCCAAATTATGGTTCATCTCCATAGGGATGCCTGCATCTTTGAATCCAAGTATTCCATCTTTCTTCAGCAAATCAAGTGCATATTTTTGGGGGGATAGTAGAATATTTCTACCTTTATTTGATCTTAGAACCTCAATGCCCAAAAAGTAATGAAGAGAACCAAGGTCCTTGATGTTGAAAACTGTTTGCAAGTATTCTTTCAGACTTACTATCCCTTCTTCATCATCACCTGTGATCACAATGTCATCCACATATACCATTAGTATTGAAATCTTGTCATTATCTTTCACAAGGAGTGTGATCACTAATGCTTCTAGTATGACCAAATTGAATGACGGCTTCACTGGACCTTTCAAACCATGCTATTGGAGATTGCTTTAATCCATACATAGCTTTTTTTAATCTACACAATTTGTCATTTTAAAATGAATCAAAACCAAGAGAATAAGACATAAATACCCTAACTTAAGCTTTTATGTAAGAATGAATTCTTCACATCTAATTGGTGTAAGGTCCATCCTTTATGAGCAGTTAAACTTATGGGAACCCTTATAGATGTCAACTTGGCAACTGAGGCAAAGGTCTTTCGGTAATCAATTCCATACAAGTGACTATATCCCTTAGCAACCAACCTAGCTTTGCACCTTTTAGTTGTTCCATCTGCTTTAAACTTAAGGGTGTAGACCCACTCCACAGGCTTTCATCTCTTTGGTAGAGCTATTATTTCTCAAGTTTGGTTTTTTCCACATGCATCCATCTCTTGTGACATAGCCTCTTTCCGCTTTAGATGTCTCAAAGCCTCCTTAACACTTTTAGGAATTGGATTTGACTTTGAATTAGCTACGAAGACTTGGAATGCTTTAGAGGTAGAAATATAGATCAAAGTTGCTAATGGGATGAAATGTGCAAGATCATTTGTCTTTTTTTAAGGCAATTGGTAGATCAAGTTCAGTGGGATTGGTAGAAGTATCTCCAACAATACCATCTTGAGTAAAGGAACTAGAACCTAGTCCAAGAGTGGATCAAGAATCACTACATTTCTTTCTCCCCTTGTATAAGTTTTGAGTTCTAGGTCTTCCTTATTGTCTATAATTCCTTTTGAACTCTCACCACCGGTTAAGGGAATCAAGGGGAGATAAATATCAATTTCTATTCTACTCCTTGAGTCTCCCCTTCAATTTGATAGTAGGATTTGTCCTAAAAAAAAGTAACATCCGTTGAGACATATCACTTCCTATTGAGAGGATCGTAGCATTTGCAATCTTTTTGGTTTAAAGAATACCTAAGGAATATACACCAAAGAGCTTTGGGATCTAACTTGTCTCTAGAGGAGAGAACATGTACATTCGAAAATCCTAGGAATGACATGAAACCTTTTGCCTATAGGGTCTAACATTTCAATAGGTGATTTTCCTTCTTGAACATCACTAGGCATTCTATTAATCAAATAAGCTGCAGTTAGAAGTGCACCTCCCCAATAGTTTTTAGACACATTTCTTCCTAATAGCAAAGTGCGTGAAACTTCTCATAGGTGCTTATTTTTCCTTTCTGCTACCCCATTCTGTTGAGGTATATTGGGACAAGTTGTCTAAGGTTCGATACCATACTTTCCAAGATATTCCCTCAATCGATGGGAGGTGAATTCTCCACCATTGTTTGAGCGTAAAATCTTAATAGGAGCATGATACTGATTCTCAATACAATGGAAAAAATAGAGAATACTTCATCTTTAGATTTCATTAAATATATAATGGTCATTTTAGTACAATCATCCATAAAAGAAAGAAAAATAGCGATGAACCTCTATAGACAAAATCAAGGATGACCCCACACATTAGAATAAAGTACCTCAAAAGGTCTACAAGTTCTAGATTCACTTTGTAGGAAGAAAGCCCTAAGGTGTTTCACTCTTTGACATGCATCACACTCTAAAACAAACTTCCTTTCTACTCTAGTAACTTCTAGGATAGCATTCTTTAATTTGGACATACGTAGGTGTCCAAGTCTAGCATGCCACAACTTTACATCATCCAAATGGGAGACAAGCTTGGTTCTTTCATGGACACTAAGGCATTTGGCCTTCTAAAATGTAGAGTTTGTTACTTTCACTACCACGACTAAAGATCTTCCTCATCATCAGGTCCTGAAACAAACAATAGTGAAGGAAGAAAGTTATACAACAATTTAGACTTTTAGTGAAAGAACCAACAGAAAGCAAGTTAACAGGACAAGATATAGCATGAAGCACTGAGGAAAGAGTGAACAAAAGAGTGTTGACACTTCCTTTTCCTAACATAGGGGTAGTAGAACCATCTGTAAGTTTAATGGGACTTCGAGAAGAAGACAGTAATCAATAACCGTATCCCTTCTTCCTGCCATGTGGTATGAAGCTCTTGAGTCAATAATCCAATCCTTCAATGTGGAAGTAGGTAACGCACAATTACCTTTGGTGGTGCAGTGAATCATGTTTGACTGAGGCAAGGAATGATGTTCCCAATGGTAGAAAAACTTCCCTTTCAAGAAAATTAACCTTAATAGCTTCATACTAAGGGGCTATTCCTCTTAGGAGATCAAACTTTTTTCTTCTCATTCTTTTCACTTCTCTTGCACAAACAATCTGATCAAAATGGTACCACTCATCCCATAGCCCTCTTTGCACAGCACAATAGTCACTAATTGACCTATTTTCTTGTCAACGCTTCATAATCTTATCTAAGATGTCATATTCCTTTGCCACATTCTCCCCCTTAGGGTAGACCTCTGCCATAGCATTCCATACTTCCTTTGAGGTTTAAAGGTAAATAAATGTTCTTGAAATGCTCGGAATCACGGACTCAAGTAACCACAAAATGACTAATGCATTTTCCTTTCACCAAGCATTATACTCAGCGCGCTTTTCATCAGGCCTACTTGCCTCACCAGAAATGTATTCCTATTTACCCCTTGCTAGAATAGCGAACTCTATCGAACGAGCCCATTCAATGTAGTTTTAACATCAATTTAACATTGATGATACCATGAGAGTTCACCATAGAACTCCCTTCACTCAGGTTCCCTACAGGACCCTTATCTTTGGCTTCATTTTCGCTTGATTCCATAATCTGAGATTTAATCAATAATTATTTCTCTTAAAGCTTCTGGTAATGTTAGACCCCTGTTCAAACACCAACAGCATAAAACAAGGGCTTAACTAGCCAACCAACAGCATATTTCCCAGCTTAAAGCTTCTGGTAATGTTAGACCCCTGTTCAAACACCAACAGCATAAAACAAGGGCTTAACTAGCCAACCATCTCACTTAAAGACTTGAAATGCACTTGTCGTCCTCTGGTACCTTGTTTAAAATTGCACCCAACTTCATATTTCCCAGCTTCTTAACTTCAATCACCTCTCTTACACCTCCAGCCAATCAGATCCCCCAACTACAGCTTATTTCAGGCTTATCATATGATTCTCACAGAAAATCTGAATATAGGTGGTAGCAGGATTCTCAAAAAACTGAGAAATTTTTTTACAAATCTTCCAAGGTCACCTCTTATCACAGCTATAAACCCCAATTCTAACAGATTCTCTGGTGAACCAGGCGTTCCACTCTTAGCTGACGTCTGTTTGGGACCTCTTACAGCTGGAACAATCTTTATACCAGGGCCAATTACAGCTCCAATACCATGTTTTCAAACTGGTATCACGTCATCATAGCTGCTGGTACCTGTAGAAAGCAAAAAGAAGAGGAAATACAGTATAGAAATGAAGAAAAAGGTAGATTGAGTAGTGAGAGAGAGAAGCACGAGAGAGAGTCAGGGCACGAAGTCTGTTCTTTTCATTCTACCTGTAGCTATTTACATCTTTACAAAAATAGGGCTGAGACAAAAATGCGCTTGGACTCAATTATAGAGTCTATTTACACTCTCTATAAAACTGACATAAGTACCCTTAATAATCCAAAAAGAAGACTATACCATCCTCTAACACAGCTGTCTTTTATTCTCCTCAATATGGACTAGAAGTCCTCATAACTATACAATTAAGATATTGTAAACTACCAGGCACCACCAAATCTCTCTTTATAAGGAACCAAAAGTCCTCAACACTCAAAAAGTATATAGTGGGTAAGGCGGACCTGTCTTCTCTTCTCCTTGAACCAAAAATCCATGACACTAAATTCATTGACCACATGAGTGCAACCTGAATGATCATGGATTGGATGCAACCTACAAAGACATTAAGCACAAACCAACCAGAAGGGAGACACCCAAACAGCTCTGGAGAGCGGCAGAAAGAGGTGAAATGGGATCACTTTGAACAACACAGGGTTTAATTTTAACATTTGAAAGAAATGAACAGAGAAATAGAACTTGCATGGACAATGACATAAAGGATAATGTGCACAATCTGCTAGCCAATTTCAGTTACATGAATAATAATAGTGATAATGAAACACATGTAACCTTGGTTTCTTAAAACTCTTTCAATAGCTGAAACATTTTCAGAATTAATAGTCATTGCATGAACTCTCTATGCAGAGTTTGATGTATAAATGTTTGAATTACCATGTTACAGATGGTAGTACATTGCATTCAAAGGTGTGGTCAATACAAATTCTTCAATTGTAAGCTCAATTATGCAAAAAAATAATAAAAGGGGAATATTAATCGATATGTGCTGCTACACTGAAGATCAAAAAGATAACCTGCATATAGCAACTGTAATGCTGAATTTAGTATGTGCAATCAAATTCAAGTAAAATGTCCGCCTCCAATCAACTTCTTCAAAATTGTCTCCAACAACTTTTTCCAACTAAAGATAAAAGTCACAATATAAGCAAATGGAAAACTCAATATACATGCACTAAGAATTAATCATATACAACCAAGAATATTCTCAGATTGTATTTCACTGTTGCATTCCCTTTTGGCTTACCACGGGTGCCCACCTACGAACAAAATAAGGAGAAACTCCATCCATGTTATCATTGAAACCATACCCATGCATGTTCTGCATCAAAGTTAGATAAAGTGAAACAATGCACCAATAAAGCAACAAAAAAAATGCAGAAAACTTCTTAAAGCTTCCACAGAAAAAGATGGGATACAAGAACAACCATTAGCCTGACAAAAAAGACAAGGTCATCGTCATGACACCCTTTTGGTTCTCTGCCACGAATAAAGTACATATCCAGCATTTCATGCCAGAAGCGCTCATCCATTTCAGCATCCGAAGAATCATGTTCATCAATTACTGTTTTACCCAGCAAGTTTGAGTGTTTCCGCACTATAGTTAACAAGTCATACCTGCCAACCATGAAAGTAAAAGATCATTTTCCTGAATGGAAAAATAAGAATGCAATTTTTGCATGCCATTAAAGAGCAAAAGATAGTGCCCCATTAAATTGTGTTTGGGCACATATAACGAATGTGTATCGAAGTGTAGTGTCCAATACGCTATGATATGTATCGTTACTTTTTACAAAAATGATATGATACAAGTATCTGTATTGTACGATACGGACCTGTATCGTAGTGTGTCGTACGATACATGGTGAATCGTACAATACACCTTCAACACATTTTAAAAAGGCTTGAATTGTAATTTATTTATTTATTTATTTGGGCTTTAAAGACCTCTTGAGGGCCGATTCCCTCATTTGTGTATAAGTCATTATAGCGATATCCACACACCCTAAGAGCCGTGAGAGTGATTTGGGGGCCAACCGTGCAAAAGGGAGAGGGATTTTGTGATTTCATCAAGATTTTAAGAGTGCATTTCGCCATTTCCACCAATTTTTTACTCAAGTAGGTGGGTTAAGGTAAAAAAAAACTCTATTTTTCGTTTATTGAGTTTTTTGGGGGGAAGATGTCATCAAATGATCCGGCATGGCAATAGGGCACTCGAGTAATGAATGAAACGCGATTTTATGGTTGCATTTTCTGAATTTCATCATTGTTTCATGCGTTATATTTTTTTTAGAATTTTTGCTATTTTTTCTGATTTTTTTAGAATTTTTTTTTTTTTTTAAATTACATTTTTTACGATACAATAGGTATCTTATTTTGAGTCCGACCGATATAGGTTAAGATACGATACTTACAACCTTGCATATAACTTTTATGCATGTTAAACTGAAGCCAAAGTCACAAATGTGTATCAATAAAATAAAATAAAAACTTAACCGTATGGAATTAGATCTCTTGATTGTTACAATCCTAAAGCCCACTCTTTTCTCATTTATGACATTGGATCTGATTATTTAGATATCCTGATTAGTTAAATATCTTGAATGTTAGAGTTAAATGCTCTGTGCTAAGTGGCTTATGATAAATTTGACACTGCCATCGCAAAAACTGCATGTGTGCTGACACTCACTAGGATCGCGTGTTGGCCTGCGACCAGGAATGTGGTCATGGGCTTCATGCATGTGGACCTCACAATTTACTTTATCTGAAAGGCAAAGATACACCTTACTATCAAGTATCAAGGATCAGCTAAACTACACTATATAGAAGCTATGTTTTAGATTAAACAAAATATTAGAAGAGTGAACATGGACTAGATTATGGGGAAGCCATTTAATGGGTGGAATAGTTATGGAAAAATCCAGCAATTGGGTTAACGTCCAAAACCAGCTGTATAAATAACTATGTGAATAACAAAGAATTAGATGAGGAATTCCAAGTAAACACAGTACCCCGAAGTGCGGTGACCAGTCACATCCCTGATAACCAGTCTCACGACCTAAACGCCGGATTCAAAGGCCACAATTTGAGTTTCTTTGGTTCTCATATTCCCTCTAAAATCTTTCATAGTAGTATTCAATGCGCTTATAATGTTGGGCAATCCTCCTCCACCGTCTGATATCTTAGGACTCAAAATTGGTGCATCTCTCTGACATCCTTAAACTATTAACAACCATGCCCCAAAATTATTCCCCAAATATTTTATGGTGCATCTATTTCCAGAATCACAAACTCTTTTGAAGAAGTACGCTCAAAATTTGTGATCTTCGCAATAACCCTCTCAGCAATTCTCAGCGAAACCTAACAAAATGACTCAAAGCAAAAAGAGGAACGCTTCTCCTACGCATGGACCGTGTTCCACACATTCCCCCAACAAATACTAACAACCCATAACAAAACCCGGAAAAAGAAGCAATTGATTCCATGAATACTCTGTGGCATCGGAAACACGTTGTAATGATTCCGAAAGAAAATTGGATCACCCAACAACCAAAAACAAGGGAAAACCGAGCATGCAACAGAATCTGGAGATAAAGACGTTAACCTTGAACGCTTTGCTCCGACTCCGGAGGATTCGACGGTTATCTCCCGCTCGCTTCCGCTCATCTTCTCCGCGAAGGGGATTGCGACCGTTTGGAGTTTTTGTCGTTCCCGACAAATTTCACGATCTGAAATGGGCTTCACTCTTCATAGTCGCGGAAGCAACATCCAATGTTCGACAGAGAGGATGAGAAGATTTAAGGGGAATTCGGGATTTCCAGAATTCCTAGTTATTTTCGCGAACCCGGCAAGAAATTGGGATTTCGAGAGAGAGAGACGTTTCTTGTGTATGGATGGTAGAGGCGACCAGCGGTTGCGTGTTTTGTTTGGAATGCAGTGGGGCCAGTCGAGGTGTTTAGTGCAGAGGCTTCCAAAGGGTGGGTCCGGTCTCCGGACCAACCTGGTTGTGGGCGATCTTAGGCACCGTTTGGATGAACCTAATAACCTGTAACCAGGTTTTTGGTTTTTGGTGAAAACTCTGTTAGTAGCTGGGTTTCGGTGTTTGGCTGACACCAAAAATTTTTTACTCAGCTGGGTTGGGTTTTTGCCAAAAGCCAATCTAAGTGAAAAAAAAAAACTTCCTCCTGGGTTGGAAACCCAGTTTATCGGGGGAGGGGTTATCCCAAGCCCCCAACAACCCCACCCAACCTCTCTCCCATCTGAGTGCAGTCCGGCCATTTCATGTCGGGCACCCACCAGAAAATATTCATACTGGTACTACCCGACGGGCACAGTACTGATCCGGACATTTTTAGCGCAGGCATGGCTGAAAACTTTGTTTTTTAACCATGGTAATCCAGCCAATCACCCGCTGGGAAATGACCGATTGTTTTTTTTTTTTGAGACAGAGAAAGCTGGGTTTACTCTGACCTCTACCAGTTATAAATATCATTTGGGGTTTGAACTTGCAACGTCCCAACACAAGGTGACATGCTAGACAAGCTCGCCCCCGTTGGTGGCCAATGATTTTTTTTCAGCTCTGCCAGCCATTTTCTGACCAACAATCGGTCAGAAAAGGAAGCAGATCAGGTCATGCTGAAAATGAGCCTTTTTGCTCATACTGACATTGTGGTCATCCGATTTGCATTTTAAAAAGCTCAAAAGTCAACAAAACCACGTGGCATTCATCCAAACTGCAGACAGACGGCCATGATGTCCGCATGAGCAAAAACTCTCATTTTCAGCATGACCTGATCTGCTTCTGTCAGAAAATGGTTGGCAACCAATTTTTTTTTCTTAAAAAAAATGAGGCCATGCCATTTCTCAGTCGAGGGCTGGCCAAAAAATGGCCAGCTCTTTTTTCTTTTCTTTTGGATAACCAAGTACCTGGAAATCCAATTTTTGTCACCCAAACAGCCTTATAAGGCGGGTTTTTTGGCAAATCAAACCCTTGTCATCGAAAGGGCCCCTTAGTATTCTCCATTTTGTGATTAGTTTTGGTTGATCATTCACTACAAGAAATCTGTTGATTAGCGATGGACGTAATCTGTCGTAAATCCGCCGATGAACAGTTTAATGACAGACTAACGACAGATAACTTTCATCGCAATTTTTTAATCACTAATTAGTGACGGAACATATCTGTCACTACTTTCGTTAATAATTTGCGATGGATTAGTGAATGCCATGATCCGTGGAGAGGCCATCGCTAATCCGCAAAGATTTGGTTTTGTGACAGATACATATCTGTCGCTGATTCCGTCGTTATTGTAGCGACGGATTTAAACAGATTACAATCCATCGCAAAACATCGGCTGATTCAGCTTTGCGATAGATAAATATATGTCCCTAATCCATCGCTAAATTGGAGGCTGATACTAATTAGCGACGGATATTATATGTAATCCGTCGTAAAAATTAAAAAAATATATAAAAAAAAATTGTTTGAAATATAAATATCTAGAAAAAAATTCCCGTTATACAATTTATATATCATGTGTATAAAAAACATAGTACACATAAAAATAAATATACAAAAAAGGTGAAACAAATTTAACACAAGTTACAAGGAAAAAAAATTATCGATCCATTATAATCCTTGTGAAGTTCTAATTATTACAAGTGAACATATACAAAGAGTTTCGTTTGAAACAACAAGAAGGTGCAACAAATTCAACACATGAATCTAATTATCACCAAGATTCGGAGCATCATCCTCTTCATTGTCTCGATCTGCCCCATTCATTCATGCCTTCATCAGCAACTCTACGTTGATTATCTTCAACATCCTACAAGAGAACCGAAAGGTTAGTATTGATAAACAAAATATAATGAAATAAATTATATGCAATGCACCTAATCTAAGGCAATCAAAGTAACATGAATGAATGACACATAGACTAGCAATAAAGTGAAGGACATTAACAGAATTCATATGTGTTCTAAGGCTGACAAAAAAAAATCATAGTTATTCAATCATGTTGATATGTGTTCTAACGTTGTTAAAAAAATGTCATAGTGATTCAAGCATGCATATATGGTTTATAAGACTGTCAAATAAATGTATTATGTATCACAATCACACATATATGTGTTATAAGACAGTAAAAAAACTTTCATAGTGATGAAATCATCTTATATGTGTTCTAAGGTTGTAAAAAAACTCTCATAGTGATTGAATCATGCATATATGTGTTATAAGACAGTCAAACAATTTCATAATGATGAAATCATGCATATACTAGCTTGAAATCTAACGACATTAAATAAATGACATGAAACTTTCATACCTAACGGGTACCTGCAAACGAAGTTTTTCTGCCCCGAAAAAAGTTGCACAACTCATTACGGACAATGTCAGAAATGGTTTCATGTAAAAAGTCACGCATTGTGTCCTTAACAAGCTGACAGACACCATCCCAAGAATTAGCATGATCAATCAGACGTTGGGAGTTGATGCTGGCGAAAGAACTCTAAGACACTTGACTGGATGAGGCAATGATTGGTGTGTTGTTCATATTACGCCCAAACCCGAATACATGACCCTTTTTGGGTTCACCGGTTGTAGTCACTCATGCTGTAGAATCAAAAGGTGGATGCTGAGTGGAGTCATCGCCATATCGCTCTACTATCTGTTGCTCGTATGACTCCTACAAAGTAATGATTACAATATAGATTAATAATTAAGGATTATAATATTCATGGCAACTTGTCTATTACAATGTTTATTAATACAATAAATATATATTGTTGTCGCTCTCGCCTTCTCTGATACAAACTCTCTCATGCTCTTACGTTTATGTGTTTCAACAAACACATCCTTATAAGGCGCAATGCCTTCTTTTTCTGCTTTCTGCGTGGTTAAATTATAAAAAAATCAATTAAAAAGTATGCAACAATACTTATAAATTTGACAATATATATATTTATGAGTTACCATTTTTTCTGGTGGCTCCCAAAAGTTCTAGATCCACCTATGTGTAGATGAGCATGAGGCATCTTCGTTTGGTTTTATGCAGCTTTTGCTGAGCGGTTTTGAAATTCATGGCCCGCCCACTTGTCGCACATTGCATCCCAATAATCTAACATGATAGTAAGGTCATGGTCCTTCCACTGCAATTGATCATCTATCTCACTAGATGCTTTTATTGTTGCAGTCTTCATATTGTGCAGCATGTCGGCAAATCGACTAACAGCCACCTTCTATCACACATGCCTCACATCTTGCTCCTTCTTTGCAATCGTCTATAAATAATTTCAAAAAGTTAGTATATATGACTATAACAAAAAATTAAATATGAAGCACATTAGCTCTGTTAAATGATTATATACCATGAATGAGAACCACAAACTGTCCAATACCTTCTTCGGTACTCTTTCCATTGAGTGATCGGTCCTAGAAGATGCTAAAGTAGTGACTGCCTAATTTTTTGTATTACTTCTTCTGACTCGAACATCGCGCTGCACATGAATTGGTACACATTAACAATCAACTATTGATATACACTATTTATAAGATAAGTATTGGATAAGTGAAAATGAAATACTTACGGTCGACTATCGATATACACTATTTGAATGAGTCATTGTGTGTCAGACTAAGAAAATCCTACATCTGACATTGTCCTGTGATGTGTATGAATAACTGGTGTAGGTGGGTCATATGCACGCGAAACATCATTTATGAAAAAATGAGTTAGAAATCCACATAATGCATATTTAAACTAATCAAGTATACAATTATTTAAATGATATACCTATTGAAGCATTATGTGAAGACGAAAGTTGAGGCTGACTATCACGACCTCCACTTGATCCTCCACCAATGGGTGTTCGACCACTATGACCTCCATGAACCATATTCTAGCAAATAAAAATGTTATTTAGATCAGTTACATAACTCTTGATCTTATCATGGATATAACATATGCATGAAATGTAAAGATTTAAAGATCCTACATGAATCAGTTTTATAACTGTGCATGTACATGATAAGTATGCATGAAATGTAACATGATATGTAATTCCATGAACATGAATACATAATCAAATCAAAAATAACTTCATGCAAGCATGCATACAATCGCATCAAACATTGCAATACATATAAATCATTCATATCACAACAATATCAAACATGTATATACATCAAACACACTTCAATATCATGTTAACTACAATCATGACTAGCATGGTGTCTGAAATACAAACATAAGAGCATATGAGAAAGTGATATGGTATGTATTACAAGATGTTTTTTACTAGCTCGAGTATGCTTCATCATCACTTATTTGACTTTCATATTCTTCTTTTTCCTCCTCCTCTTCTTTATCTTTTTTTTTCATTGGATGCCCATATACTTGGTATATCATTTGGATCACATTCTTCCATACGTGTGTCATCGGACAATGGAGATGCGACATGCAGACCATGTATGACATCGTGATCATAAGAGAAGTCATACATATCATCTGATTGATAGTAATCACCCTCTTCAACAATCTTATCTTCTTGTAACTGATCATACCCATATGTCAAAATTGTTTTAAAATTATTCACCATGAAGCATCAAATTCTGATAACTACTCACAAAACCCTTCTTGTATAGGTGATGTCTAACGCCATAAGGTTCTACAAATCGATTATTTTTACATATCGTGCAGGGGCACCTGATCCGACCGATGAGATCCATTGTACTAACACTTATCGTTGCAAATTAAATAAAACGGTCAACATCATCCGTATATTCATACGACACCTCATTATCAACTATCCTACAGTACATCCATTCACGTTTTGCAGTCATTTTATCCTATAATGTTACGAATATTATCTTCACCAGTTAAAAAAGAATCATAATAATGCGTCGATAAAAAAAATATCAAATTTATCTTGCATTGTTGGATATATATATCACAAAGATATTTAAAAAGATGAAATCACATTCATAAACATGCTACATTCAATTTAAGTATATTTTCATAATACAATTTCACATAGAGGGCATAATTAATTCAGAAATAACTTCATGCAAGCATAAATACATTATACACGATACACACACACACACACACACACACACACACACACACATATATATATATATATATATATATATATATATATATATCACAAAGATATTTAGAAATATGAAATCATATTAATAAACACGCCATATTCAATTTAAGCATGTTTTCATAATACAATTTCACATGGAGGGCATAATTAATTCGAAAATAACTTCATGCAAGCATAGATATAGTTATCAAACATTGCAATACATTCAATCATTCATATAACAATAATGTCAAACATGTACCTGCAACAAATACACTCAAATATTCTGCTAACTAGTACCATGACTAGCATGGACTCTAAACTACAAAAATAAGAGCAACTTCTATTTTCATACACTCAAATCATGCTCAACATGATCTCTGAACTTCAACAAAGCAGTCTTACATATCCACAACTAAGTGAGTGTGTGAACAGGAAAGTGTTGCATCAAAGAAAGTAAATAACATGTGGTACACTTGCATCACTTACTCACCACGGGTATTTACCCGATTTGCATTGCTTTTGCCTTTGCATTTTTTTCTTTTTTTCTTTTTGCATTGTATTTTTAGCCGCATAAGATGCTTAACACTAAGCATCACACAATTAACTCAGTTACGTACCTGCAATGCACATTTATATATTACAATGCACATTTATATACGACAAAGAGGGACGAGGGCGGCGGTTAGAGGGGAGGCACAGTCGAGGCCGAACCCCTCCCTCGTAACCCAAGCAACAGGGAGGGGGTGTTGGCCCCTCCCTTACGAAGAAGGAGAAATGGGAGGGGGCTGAGCTCCTCCCTCAAAACCCAAAAAAAAGAAGACATGGAGGGAACTCGACCCCTCCCTAACGAAAAAGAAGGAACGCGTGGGGCAAGGGCCTTGCTCCCGCATGCTGAAAACACCTAAGCAATGGGGGCAAAGCCCTTGCCGGCCGGAAGGAACAAGGGAGGTGCTCAAAGCCTCTGCCTCGTTCTTTGTCACAGACGGTAGGGGGTGTCTCCCATGCCGACTTGTCAGAAAAACTAGCAGGGGTGCCCCTGCTTGCCGGTCGGAAAAAAGAGACAAGCTGGGGCGCAGCCCCTGCCTCTCGGCCGAAAAAAAAATAGATAGACAGCCTCTGCCTGTTGCTCGAAAAACAAAAGGAGACGAAGAGGAAGATATATATATATATATATATATATATATATATATAGAGAGAGAGAGAGAGAGAGAGAGACCTGAGGGGGCCGGAAGGCGGAGGGTGTCACCAGCGACATATGGCGCATGGGGGTTCTGGCATCGGGTGATCTTCGATGAGGCGAGGATTGGGGCTCAGGGAAGAGAGCAACGACGGGGTGGATTCAGTCTGGGCTGCCGACGACAGGTAGTCGGATGCAAGGAGGGCCGACGGAGGCTAAGGGGCCGACGTAGGCTAAGGGGCCGACAGAGGCAAAGGCAGAGGGTTAGGGTTCTCTGACTGAGAACCTGATTTGGGGGTAATCAGAGAGAGATAATTTTGTGCCTTAGATGAGCTTATATAAAAAAATAGCGATGGAAAAGTTCTGTGTCAAAATCCATCGCTAAGTAGTGACAAAAAAATTTTGTTGCTAATCTGTCGCTAAGTTGCTACGAAATTTGACACTGAACTTTTCTGTCGCTAATTAACGATGGAGTTTGAGACAAAATATTTGTATCGCTAATTTTGCAGCAAATTTCAATTTTAGCGATGACTACTTTTATTTCGCTAATCTGTCACAACTTTGCAACAAAAATAATCTGTCGCCAATTTTTGTTGCTAATTAACGTTTTTCTTAAAGTGATTGAATATGTTTGTACTTTGAGAAAATATGATGCAACACATAATTAGGGCTATCATTTAAGTAACAGAAAATGAGTGCACTGTATGATAAAACTGACGTGTTTTCTTAAAAACCCCTCAATTTGGTAAAATCTGCCCAATGATCAAAATAACAAATAGCCAACTTTGTTAGGACTTTTTACCATTTGCTTGTGTAAAACTCATGAAGTTCATGTGATATATCACTCCGCTCGTCAGGTATCACGAACTCCCACTTAAAAGATTGCAGACCTTCTGAAGCGTGCAAAAAATTATGTTATGTGGTTTTCTCTATTAATCATAAAATTGCAAATACCTTAGTAAAATCACATGTTTTATACCAAATTCACATTAAATCATGTGAACCTCCATTTTCTTTTTTTTACCCACTTAAATGTATGTTTGCATATATTTTTTTTGGTTTTCAAGAAGCATGCAAAACTAACTTTCATGAACCTCCTTATGATAGTAAATTCATAAACACCTTAGCAAAATCACATATATCTGGTACTTATAGAATGTGATTTTCATGTTTACGATTTTTTGTGGTATAAAAAGTGATTATCTGCACCATATGGTTATTTTTGTATTTTTTAGGGTTTTTTATGGTCCACAACTTGCTTTATCTTTCGCAAAAAATATGTGACTTTTTTTATAACTATTTTCGGCCACTCTTTTTTAGTGATTCAACAACGACACTTCATTGTTGCATTCCGACAAAGTTGTGGCCCTTATTAGTTTAAAAGGTGAGTTTCATACAAATAATATATATATATATATATATATTGTTTTAATTTCATTCAAAACTTTTTTCTTTTTTGTAGAAATAAACATCATTTAGGCCCATGTATTTATGTGTGTAGTTGTTTGTGTGTCTTATATTTTATTTAATATTTTTTATGTGATTTACTATTTAGGGTGCACTATGTTTGTATTATATATTATTTATATGTGTTTGCTTGTCTTTTATTTAATTTTCAATGTTTTATGTTGGTGTGATAGGGTTATTGTTGACTCTATTGGTGTAATGCGTATTTAATTTCTATATATGCAATTAATGATTTTTTATGTTTTATATGTATATCTTAGGTAGTGCATGATGAATAGTTATAAACCATACTAGAAACATTGTAGCAAAAAGTTATTCAAACACCCATTCACAGCTCCAAGCAAATAAGCAATTATAGTGTTTGAGATACTTGTAAAGGTTGGAGAGAAAAGTCAAAATAAGTCGAAAGAGTATGAATTTTATGAAGATACCTTGATGGCAAGTGACATAAGTGCTAAGTTTGCATATTCATTTGTTTATTCTTTTGTTATGTTTGTATGTATACTCAAACCAATCTAACATGAATATACCACATATGTAGTATTTAGCAAGATTCATAGAAAGAGAAAAAATCACAATCGAGATTAAAAAATTTATATAATTTGTCAAAGATAGTTTAAACTATCCCTTATTTCTTTATGAGACTGAAAATCGATATTTTTGTTGTTTTACTACTCACTAACTTGTAAACATTGTGTAACGACCCTAAACTGACCCTTAGAAAAAAATACAAAAAATTATTTTTGTTAAACAAGTAAAATCATTTTAAAATATTGCAAAAAGATATTCGAAAGATCCTGGACAATCACATATTTCATATCCACCAACCAACATACAATTCAAACATAGAATTATTCAAACCATAGATTTGAAATTAATTTAATTTAATAGTCTCCATTTCAGGTTAAACAAGTTACCCAAAAATAATAACTCCTAAAATGGTTAGAATCCAGTCTACCAAATTATAACCCCTCGCTCCCTTCGGCAAGTCGATCCCGCCATATCTAAGTTTTAGTACTTGAAAAAGGTTTTTAAAAGTGAAGTAAGAACCAAAATTCTCGTACAAGACCCTTTCAAAATCCAATAGTAAAGAAGATAGTCCAAATCAAATCAAAGACAAGTTTAAGAGGGCTCTAACAAAAAATTCATACTTAGAATAATCTTAAAATTTAAACAATTTAATTACAAGCAACAAAAACCCACATGCCACACAAACATTTAGGGATGCATGAACTAATGTAACTTGCATGAGTAGCTTTTTAATTTAATTATCAAGTATTGCTTTTGAATGCATGTCTCTACTTAATGAAACATATTAAGTTTTATCTTCTATAAAATCCGCGGATACTAGAAACATGTACAACGGTCCAAGGTAGTCTTCAATGATATTTTATTACAAAATTATATTTTATTAACTGGGTTTTACACATATCTCTCAATCAATGTCGGGAATCATCACTCAATCAAAACTTTAGGAATCATCACCTAATGCCGGAACAATAAGAGCATCATCACCATTTGACACCACTTTCTTGGTATACCAATAACTGCAGCTAAGTCAAACAACATTAACCCAAAGCAAAGGGGTGAAAGCTACTTACAATCGTGGCTGGGAACATGAATCATTCATGGGGTTCTTAAGGAAAGCATGCACATGATGTTCAATATCCTCACGGTCTTTCATGACCATCATCCAAAGACCCACCATTTTCAGAGGGCCACTAAGGAAGAACAATTATTATACTTTTGGTCTCTTTTACCATTATTAATTCATTAAAGGTTCTTCATAAGTTCTTAATGCAAATCATCATGAATTATTTAATTGGTCATTGCTCCATCAATTTCAACAATGTAATACATATGTTACTTCTAAATTAATCAAAAGCATAATAAAACAACATTGCAATGCATTCAAGACTTCTTCTTTCAAGAATAACACACAAGCATCTGACCTCCCTAGGCCCACTAGTGGTTCAATCATAACCACTATGCAAATAATACACTAAAATGCCATTACAAATTTAAGTGCGCGCCAACACACAAGGATAAGATAACACTAATGTGTGTTCATATCAAATTCATCTTAAACGATAATACTGATGCATATTCATAGCTGAAAATTTAACGCATATTGTAAATAAAAATCCAATTTAAGATGTCAACCAAAAATTTCATTGATAACATGTCTGCAAACCTGTTTTTTTTATAACAAATCACGTGTAACATCAAAATTTAGCATGAATATAGAATCATACCCATGATTCTATATTCAGGTTCCCCTAAATATAGAAACCCAAGTCTAACTAAAATTTTCAGATTTGCAAAATTAAATGAAGACTCAATCAATTTTTTTGTATTCAAACAAACATTCAGATTCTATCGTGAACCAAAACTACCAAATTTAACCGAAACCAAATTAGTGATTCAACATTAACCTAAAGTATAGAATCTGGAATCAATACTTTTATTCCAAAATACAAAATTTTAAATCAAAACGCATGCATGTGAGTTATACAAACTTGACTCAACACACATACATGTGATTTATAAAATCTGATTTAACATGGTTAAATATACAAATCAGATTCATATGGAATGAAACACATAATAACACATATGGTTAATCCTAAATTCATGACAAGCCAAAGAAATCCAACCACAAACTAAATTGGAAGAAATCGGGTTCATGGTCCTTACAATAGAAATAAGATTTAGTAATAGTAAGCAAAAGAAAATTAGTCTTTAATGTCAGGCTAAATTTCCAGGTTTAACTACTTAAATAAAACTTCATATTTTATTTAATTAAATTCCAACTTAATGTGTATTTATATCTGCCCATGTAAGTAGATGCAATTTAGATTCGATGTGAAATAACAATATTTGTTTATATAAAATTTCATGTTTGATAGGTATTAAAATTAGCAGGTATATAAGCCTAAATACAAAAAATCAAATCTAATAATTTTAACTATCAACAGAAATTCAGGTGTATACACGATCATCCTAATCTGAAAAAAAACAGATTTGCATTAACTTCTCACTCAGTCTATCACATACGCCCATTATAAAAGCTGACCACTATTTCCAAATTGAAAATCCAACATGAAGTTGGTTTGTTTAATTCTAACAAAATTCCATACTTAATTCATTTGACAATAAAAACCCATATTTAATTAATCAAATAAAAGTCCAAGTAATACTTAAACAATAGGCAAAAACTCAAAGTTAAAATGTTCACTGATAAACTGACTCGAAATGCATAGGCTTTTTAAAGGAAACACATATATAACAACAATTCATCGCATGTCGAACTTTAATCTAAGATCAGTATATATATATATATATATATATATATATATATATATATATATATATATATATATATTATATAATAAATCAAGACATGCACAAATAAACAATAATTAGTCTGACCTGACATAACAAAATCAGACTATGCATGCATCCAAATAAATCAGATTCTTGGTAGATGTAACTCCTATCATAAGTATGTAATAAATTCTTTTTGCAGTAGAGATAAACATCTAATACTAACAGGTGAACAAACAAATCAAATTTTTGGTTCAGTTCAAAAAATCTAACATGAATCCATAAAAAAAAATATCAAAATATGCTGAATAAAAAATCTAAACATTTTAAAGCTAGAAACAGGCTTAAACTACAAATCTGAAGCAAAAAAATTAGTGTATCCCTAACCTACCCTGAAATCAAGATCACTCAAAAATTAAAATTTGATTTCTTCTTTCTTTTTATCAACTCAATCATGGAAAAATGTGCAACCTAAAAGAAACTGAACCTGTTATTTTCTTAAATCTATATTTGAAATGACCCATGCAAAATCCTCTTAACCGATCAATTTAGTTAAGAAATTTGCACCTTATGCGTTGTGGATTGAATCACAAAGAAGGAGAAGAAATAAAAAGACAGTGATGGTGAAGAGGTGAGCACGATGCTCCCCTTATCACAACCCCCTTCCCTTCACACGTTGCTCTCTCTCTCTCTATACAACCATCGCTCTTTCTCAAGGTTGTGACTTGAGAGGGAGAGGGTCATGCCCTTTATAATAAAACTCCTCCTCTAAGAAGGAGACGTCCTTGTTTTTTGAAATAGAAGGACTTCTATTTTTTTCTAGAAATAGACGTCCCTTCCTAACAAAACTATAAAAATATAATATATATATATATATATCTTATTTTATTATTATAGTTATTGTTTTTTTATCATTATTATATTATTTTTTTACTTATTTATCTTAACATATATGGACCATGGATCTTGACCAACAAGTCCATGATCCATATCAAGATCTAAAGTTCTGTCAGCCTCTATTATGCATATATTATATATTATTTTAATCTAAACAACAAAAAATATAATTATTTAAGTAAAAATTATATTTATTTAATTTTAGAATCCTATGATTTTTTTGAGATATTACACATTGACTGGTCACAACAAATGCTCACAACTAAATGACAGGAAAAGGAGCTTGTTGGATGCTTGAATGTTAATGACAACATGCCCTATGTTTGGTTTGAAGCTGACAAGGTATCTGTTGGGCAATATTGCATACATAAAAAACATAAATTCGGGTGCCCAAAGCGACCTTGAACTCAAATTATGTTGCAGATCTTATTTTCTATCAACTAAGCAACAAGAACTAGGTTCTTTGGGAAATAGACCTGAAGGCGAAAGAGTTTAAGTTGTACAATTTAATTTATAACAAAAGTTGGGCAAATAAGAACGTCTGCAGAAAAATAAGTTAAGATTAGTTATTGAAACATGATTTTATTGTTCTCTCATACTCGGTAGATTTAATGTTTTGTTGTAAGCTAAATTTTTTACAGTGTGGATGAACTGCAATTGTTACTTTGAGGGGATGTCTTACTTGTGAATATTATTTTTTAGCAAGAAAATGAGTAATTTCTTTGCTTATACATTTGCTAATTCAATTAATGTTTTATACATGTTGACTTGGAATATTTATATTACAACTATAATTGTGGTATATTTGTCCTTTTTCACATGCAATACTTAGACAAAAACAAGGAATTGACATTCACTCAGGTATATGTTTATGTCCTTGTTTGTGATGTTTAAAAGAGATAAGCTATATTAGTCGTTTGCTAATAATCTATTTTTCAGGATTATGTCACAAACTGTACAAATCATATTATCTCGTTCTATAAGAAAATAAGGAAGAATGCTAAGTCAAAGAACAAAAAAATACCTCAATAAAAAACAATGGATACTAAAAGGTGAAGGCTACGACAATGGATGTTGTGAAACTATGGGAAATTATGGGACTATTTGTTGACTAATATTATATCTTATGAATTCTCATACTTTAAAGATGTAAATTATGAGTTTAAATTTGTTATTTAAATATTTCATATTTAACTATGCAAAAACTTATAGCTGATTAAATTTTTCACGTTTAATGAGTTTAAATTTCTCAAAGTTTCTGAATTGTCAAACTTTAAGGATGTAAAGTATGAGTTTTATCATTATTCTTTAAATATTTTAGGTTTAATGTTCTACAAAATTTTTATGTTTATAAAAGACATGCAAAACATAGGAAATAAGCATAAACTTCATTGTTTGTAAATATTAATTATTGTTTGCAATGTTTTTGTGTGAAAGTATCGAGTTCAAATTTGTCAAACCTTATGTTTGCAAAATCGCATATGTTAGGTTGAAATCGTACATAAGGAAAAATGCTTGTTTAGTGTTGCGAATGTCTCCAACTCTTTGTTCGCAAAACTGTTTCTTCAAAGTCAATTTTTTTTTTTTGTTTGCAAAATTTTTTTGTGGAGTTTCACATCCTAGCACCAACTTAAGTTAAAATCACATATCTTGTATTGAAATCATATATGAGAAAAAATGTTTATTTTATGTTGCAAATGTCTCAAATTCCTTTTACATCACATATATTCATCATTGTTTGCAATAATTTGTTGTAGAGTTTCCCATGATCGCAACTCTTTGTTTGTAAAACTATTTTGCAAAAATATCAAAATTCTTTTTGTTAGAGTTTTGTATTCATGTAGTAACCTTTTTGCAAAACACTTAGGTTAAAATCACATAACATGTATTGAAATCATATGCGGAAAAATACATATTTTGTATTGTGAATGTCGCAAATTTATTTAGAATCTCATATATTCATCATTGTTCGCAATAATTTATTGCAGATTTCTTAAAAAATAGTAACTATTAATTATGATTTGCAATAATTATTTGCATAATTCTCCAAAAATAAATATGCTTGTACATACATTCAATCATTTATTTAAAAATTGAAATTGCTTATACATTTAGTTATTTAATTAAAAATGAACCAGTTCATACATTCATTCATTCAAAATGAACCTGCTCATTCATTTCATTCATTCATTCTGCTCATTTATTCTAAAATAAACCTGCGCTTACACATATTCATTCATTTATTCACAAATAAATATGATCTTACATACATTTAATTATTAATTCCAAAATGAATATAATCATACATCCATTCATTCATTCATTCATTTAAAAATTAACCAGTCATACATTCATTCTTTCTAAAATGAACATGATCTTACATACATTCATTCATTTATTCTAAAATTAACCTACTCATGTATATATTCAATTATTAATTCAAAAATAAATATACTCATACACACATTCATTTTAAAATATACAAGTTCATACATTTATTCATTCATTTATTATGTTTATTTATTTATTCATTTATGACCAAATGAACATGCTAATACATATATTTATTCATTTATTAAAAAATAAATTTGCTTATATATATATATTCATTTATTAAAAATGAATATACTCATACATACATTCATTCATTTATTTAAAAACTGAACTTGCTCATTTATACATTTATGAATTTATTAAAAAATGAATATGTTCATGCATATATTCATTCATTTATAAAAAAACAAGCATGCTTATACATATATTCATTCATTTATTTAAAAAATAAATATACTCACTCGTAGCTCCTCAATGACTCTAGCATAGTTATCGATAAGTTCAGTTTGATTTTATATAATGGACTCTTTTGCAGTAAACATATCCTTCAACATGAATTTCGTCCTATGCAAGAGCCCACTATGTATCTGCTCCATTTGCAGTCATTTTGTGCTTTTGATTCATCGGCCCACATTCCTCTTCTTTCTCAATGATCCTGTTTTAAGAAAGACTACCTATAAAATGTTGGGATTGAAGGATAAGCTATATCATCATCATCACCGATAAGTATAATGAAGGATAAGTTGATGTCTTCATTGTTGTCTCACTAGTCTTCACGTTCGAAGAAGAATAGGACGGGGTAATCCTTTATCATATCCTTTATTATTAGGGGAACAATTTTGTTAACTGCGCTAGGGTGATCGGTTGGTTGCTAAACATAACCAAATTGCTAAACCACTCGGCTGACCATTTGGTATTCAACTTCATTCATGTTGTGAAACCATATGTTCGTCCACACAATGACTTTAGCTTGTACAATCATATCCTGATTCTCCTTCTCCTCTTACTCCATGTCTTTATAGGGGCACCACTTTACCTACATAGTGAATATTAGTTCATAGTTAGTCCTATATTTCATTATTTATAAACAAGTATGAAATATTATAAGAAATACTTACATTTGACTTGGTCATTGTTCGCAATAATTTTAAGTAACAACCCCTGTCCATTTGATAACCAAACTCTCTTTTATCAATTCCCTCTTCATTGCTTAGCCGACTCCACATTGCAATATGTGGAAATTCAGGGAGAATGTGACATCTCAGAGGCCTTCCAATAGACGTAAGCTCTCATATCCAAGCCTACAGGAATTCATATAATGATTAACATATATTAATACACAAAATATTACATAAAAATATTAAATAATATTTTAATTTAAAACAATAATTTAATTACAAATAAAGGAATAACTACCTCCAACAATACCAGCATAACAATGATGTTTATTCTTCCGGTCCTTATGTTACTCAGACCTGCATAGAGGTGTGCAAGTGCAGTAACTCCCATGCATAGTTTGACACGATTCAAGTCTGTCACCAGTTTAATATATGAACTATGAATCAACTTCTCACCACTGTCGATGAATACATATATATTAAAGAAGTAAAGCAAGAATGCTCTTAGTTTCTTATTCAAAATATTATCAATTTCTCACCATACGGTAGTTTTTCCTTTAATCTCCTCGCTCTGTTGGGATCAAAGTGACTCTTCAACTATGATAACTTTAGCCTTTCTCCTAGGAACACATCATTCTTTGCTCTTAGATAAATATCATGTGTTTCAAATCTTTTCACCGATGTCCATCTATTGGCTTCCCATAACACTTAAATCTGATGATTCAGGCTATATTCTTCAATGTGATGGTCATCTCAATATCTATGAAATGAAATGTGTTGGTTGTCACATTCCAGAACTGCACAATGGCATCTATGAGGGGGTAATTAATGTTTCATAGTGTGATCTTTAAGAATTTTATAAAATGCATATGATTAAGCATGTTCTTCGCATCCTCTGATAGAGATAGAAACCACTATTGTGCTTAAAACCAGTAATGTGGCTTGCACAATCACTCTCCTCACCTTGTGGCTCTTAAAATATATATAATAATTTAATAAATGATTGAATGTAAAATAAAAAATTATTGCAAACATTTTAGAAATATTTATATATAAAATAAAAAATGACCAAAGCATCTATCCAGAAGCACCAAACCTTCTTCCTCACTTCAATCTCTTCCTCAGAGCTTGCACTTTCTTTTCTGCATCCTCCGCTTGCTGAGATGTCTCCTCCCTTTTTTTCAGAGTTTATCCTCCCTGTGCCGAGGTGCTTTCTCCCATTTTTTTCATAGTTCCTCCTCCCCATGTTGAGGTGCCTCCTCACATTCCTACTATTAAGGTGCCTCATCTCATTATCCTTGTTGAGGTGTCTCTTTTGCCCCTCTATTATTCACATTCGTCGTGATCACGTCTTTAACTTTATCTATCTAGTCATTGAGGTTAACAATAACCTCAAAGTGAGCACATGGGTCAAACTTCTTGTTCATTTAGTCCTCCCTCCACCACCCTCTCTTTAGATGATTTTGAGAGAGAGACATAATTGTGACAACAAACTCTTCATTCTTTTTTTTACATTCTGCTTCAGTTTTGCACCACCCAGGAGTTCTCAATTGTAATTTGGCGAGCATTTCAGGTGTTTTGTGCTGCTTCTTTAGGGGTGGCTCATAATTGAGCTTGCATTTTTTGTTGTAAGTGATAGACAACCAATATTTTGGCTAGAAAGCATGCTCTTTCTCTATCCATGTGTCAAGTTGATGACATGTATCATAGTAGATAGGATAAACCAGTGCATAGTTTTTCTTCTTTGGCATTTTTTGTTGTGCTCTAACACTAGCAAACAATGTGGTATAGGCTCCTCAGACACAAACTTATCGGTCATCATATTATGTCAAAATCTGCAAACTCAATATTAAAATATACACAACACTAAGAAGTATAAGATTTATTCATCAATGAGAATAATTTATTAGTCATAGCTGCCACTACTACACTAGTAACAACACCACTGCATACAAAATAACTTAAAGAAAATTAAGCAGTAAACTAAACTAAAAACATGAGTCTCAAGCCTCTATAATTTAGAAGATAAATGTGCTCATAGCCATCAAGCAATGTTTGTATATAGTCCATTAAAGTTAAAGTAAAAAACATACTTAAAAGTTATGAAATAATGTTTAATTGTATCAAATAAGAAAAAGAAAATTTGCAATGCCTCTAATCCTGCTATAGTTTACCAAAATACTCATAAAGAGAGGTATAAGAGAGAAGATGCAACAACTTAAGAAAATGTGTTACCAAAAAACTCATTGTAAATATTGTGCTTACAAAAAAAAAACTCGTTGTTAAGAATATGCTTATCGAAAAACTCATCGAGGATGAATCTAAAAACTTGATGAAGTGCCGCTGATGAATCACTGAAAAAAGTTGCGGAAAATAGTTGTCAAAAAAGTTGATAGACTTTTTTTGTGAAAGATCAAGAAGGAGACCACAAAGAAATTATAGAATTTATGAAAATAGCCTTGGGATGCAGACAATTGCTTTTTATACCCTCAAAGAGTCACATTTATTCTATGTCAGTTCACACGATTTTCAATGACTTTGATACCAAATATATGTAGTTTTGCTATGATATTTGTAAAGTTACTATTACAGGGAGGTTTGTAAAAATTGTTTTTGTGTGCTTTATGAATACCACAAAAAAATATGTGTGAACATACATTTAAGTGAGGGTTAAAGAAAGGACAAAGAAGATTTATATGGTTTCCCGCAACTTTGGTATAAAATATACGATTTTACTAAGGTATTTGCAATTTTATGAATAACAGAGAAGATCGCATAAATAATATAATTTTTACACACTTTATAAGGATCACAAAAAAGATATGCAAATCTCCTTTTAAGTGGGAGTTTGTGATACCCAACCAACAAAGCAATATATAGTGTGAACTTTGTGAGTTTCACACATGTGAAGGGTAAAAAGGTCCTAACAAAGTTTACTATTTATGGTTTTAGTCATCAGGTAGATTTAGCGAATTGTAAGGTTTTTAGGAAAATACATCATTTTTACCATATAGTATGATAATTTGTTGTATAATTAATAATGAGGTTAGGGTTTGGTCAGGTCACAAAAATAGAATCTGAAACCTAGACTTGCATAATTTTAAAAATTTATTTTTATTATACATAATACTTAAGTTGATTCAGGTGCTAAAAAAAAGCAAGGTTGGGTACCCAACCAAATCATGACTCATACCCAGCATGCATATTGCTTGGATTCAGTTTGGGTTGACCCGAATATTATTCAGATTGCCAGTTTCCATACCCATACCAAGGATTTCGGGTTCATATGGGGTCAGGTACCCGATACAATTTAGACATGTTGACACCCCTAAGCACATTTATAAGTCTAGGGGTGTCAAAAAGTAGGATCTAGTTCAAACTAAGGCAGGTTGAAATTTAGATCTAACTTTGAGGTGGTGGTACCAAATCCAGTCCAATCGGGTCTACTGTAAGAAAAACCATAGGGATCTTATAAAGATTACATGAAACAGACTCGGTAAAATAACTTTTTTACATTGAAAAATCACGGATGAAACTCGAGTCTAACCTTGGTCCGGTATGAAATTTCACAAACCATGACCAACTCCATATACTAATTGGACCCTTCGAGTTCAATCTAGATGCTAATTGGGCCTCCTTTATTACCAAACCCTAACCCAATAGGGTTTGGTACTGGTTGAGTTCATGTCAAACCCAACCCGTTGACCTTTCCGTTTGCTTGCCTTAAAAAAAACCCTTTTACGGAGGTAAACCCGCCAGATTTAGCCATTGCTGTCCAACCTAATCGGATCTGGCATAATCAAATCTGGAGTTGGATGAAAAAATGCTAATAAAAAAAACAAATGAACACCAAATTTTTAAAAAAAGGTAGAACATAAGAAATTCATACGTTCACAAGTTCGAAACCCACGGGTAGCGTCCCTTGCTACAACATCGAAGGTGGGTGTACTCCCCAGTGGGCAGGGGGGAGACCTTAAAGCCGGTCAAGGTGTAGTCGGTGATGAGGGTTTTTCCCTTGGATTACCCCCCAAAAAAAAATTCATAGGTTCACTTTCGATCCATCCATGTTTATATTGAGAGAAAGAGGGCATATTTTAGTTCTATTTATTTTTTGAAAGGCAAGCTGGGGTTAGGTAGGCCCCCACCAGTTATTATTCAAACTTACCACTGGGGTTTGAACCTGCAACGTCTCACCACAAGGAGACTTGCACTTGCACTGACAGCTCCTACCAATCACGTGGAGCCCCCTTTTTTTTAAGTTCTATTTACTGTTGTTAAAATATGTAGCCATTACATTTGAAAGGGATTAAGCATTTTTTCTAAATGGTGATTTGTGAGGAAATCAAGGACTTTTTTTTTGGATAATCCAAGGGGAAACCCCCCCATCACCGACCTCACCTTGGTTGGCCTCCTGTTGGTAAAACCTTTAAGGTCCCCCTGCCCATCGAGGAGTACACCCAACTTCGAGCTTGCCGCAAGAGATGCCACCCATGGGTTTCAAACTTGTGACATCCCATCGACTTGGTGACATTCACAAGTCGCCCCTACCAGATGAGAGAAGCCCTTGTGGGGGAAATTAAAGACTCTTCAAAATTCTACAAAGCACCATTTAGGTAGGAGTGCATGTAGGGCTGTCAAAGGGTCAGGTCAGGACTGGGTCAAGGTTGCTCATACCCGCATAATTTTAGAAATTTATTTTTATTAAAAATATATATAAAGTACTTGGGTCAGGTTGGGTACCCAGCAAAAATCATGACCCAAACCCAACTCCCATATTGATCAGGTCAGGTTTGGGTCGACCCCAATATTATTCAAATTACTACTTTTCATGCCCATACCAGGAATTAGGATTTGAGTGGGGTTGGGTATTCAATGCAAACTGGACCTGTTGACAACCCTAGGTGCATGGGCAACTAGTTATCAGAAGAATGGTAAGGACAAGAACAAATTTAAACGTCTTAAAGGGTTTTTGGACTGCCAAGTAATTTTCAAAAATATTATAGAAGTGATAAATTTGTATAATGGAAATCCCTATTCATTCAGAAGTTGGTGTCTAGCTAGTGTTTTTGTGAAAATGAAGATCTAAAAGAAAGAGGGGTTGGCATAGTGGGTACTAGACGGGCAGTCAAGGTTCGATTTCTATGGGTGTTGCCCCTCCGTGCAAGCCAACGCTTAGCATAGGCCTCGAGGGCAAGTGTCTTAGACTTAGAGTCTTATGCTGCCGGCACAATGTCTCTAAGTATTTGGGGACCGGTGTGATTTCTTCACGTTATCCCTGTTTTGGACAAGTACAGTTATCCCTGTTTCTTCACGTTATCTCTAAGTATTTGGACAAGTACAGTGATTTCTTCACGTTATCTCTAAGTATTTGGGGACAGATTGGACACGTCCTTGTTGGGATTTCTTCACGTTATAAATCCAAAAAAATGAAAGAGAAAAAAAGACAAAGCATTTAACTGATACTGTATATACACCCATGAACATATTCTATGTCCCCTAATACAGCCCCAAGGGGGGTTGGCATAGTGGGGTGGGGCCTTGGCTGCAAGGTTTCATTCTCATGAGCGTCGCCCTTCCCTTCTAGGCAAGCTAATGGGTAGCATAGGCCTCAGGGCCCTAGCCTTGGAGTTTTCCGCTGTCCGCACGATGATCGTAGGTATGTCAGGCTGAGCCAACACGATCAGTTCATGCCAGGTGTGGTTTCTTTGGGTTATAAATTAAAAAAAAATGCCCCTTACTATATTTTTATTAGACAAAAAAAATATGAAGAACATGAGAAAAAGAAACAAGTAATCCTCATCTTTGGACATCTAGCGCCCGCAGTCAAACTGCGGACTCACAAACAATAGTTTTGCGGGTTCACACGTCCCACATCACAAGAAAAAAATATAACCCCACCCCCTGAACGATGTGGACGGGGACGGGGGGAAACATTTAGACTCACCCCGTGACTCCTACCTCGCTCTCCTCCCCTGCACCACCACCGTCCCCACCATCGACTTCCACCTCTCTCCTTCCCTACACCACCACCATCCCCACCATCGACTTCCACCTCTCTCCTTCCCTACACCACCACCATCCCCACCATCGACTTCCACCTCTCTCTCCTCTCTTGCACCACCACCATCCCCACCACTACAACAATTCCATCATCGTCATGCTCGTAACCACCGAATGGCGGAAACAGAGAAGAAGCAGTGGCGACAACGACAACCAGGTGACAACGTCCTCTCTCTCTTGAAAGCCCTCACTTGGCGGAGGAAGCCCTTAATCGGCTGTGATTAGGGCTTTGAAAGGAGAGCCCCTCAAGGAGAACAACCAAATTAGGGTTTAAAAACCTTAATTTAGCAAAACAAGAAGAGGACTTCAAAAGCCCTGTCACGATTGGAATTTTTTGGTTTTTATTTTTTTTCTTAAATTTTCTGATTTTTCATATTTTAAAATTTTTGTATATTTTGTTTTTTAAATTTAACATATTTAAGACTTTTGAATTAGGGTTCTATTTGATTTTGGCTTTTTATATTTAAAAATTTCCAATATTTTGTTGATAAATTATTTTTTTACTTCACCAAATTTTTTGCCAAGAAAAACCTAAGAAAATAAAAAAGTTGAAAATCTCATGCTAAATCATTTTCTGTTTTTGAACTTTGAACATAGAATGTGATTTTGAATACACATTTTTTGAATTTCAATTTTAAGAATTTTTTATTATCTGGATCCGGTAGAGGCCCATTATTTGGAGCTAAAATACATATATTTTTTTTTGCATATTTTCATAATTGGATCAAATATGATACCCATTAAAGCATTTATATATCAAAAATCCCATTTTCCCCTCAAATTACCCATATTTTAAAGATTTTTTGGTATTTTGATCCACTCAAAGATCCATATCCGAGGCTAAAATCCAATCCAAGCATTTTTTTACACTGAATTGGTAAGGCAGATCTAGTTGAACGATTTGAAATGAGTGACCCATTTTTCAGGTGTCTGAAATGTCCGTATAGTGCAAATCAAACGCTTGAAACAAAGAACACATGTACTTGTCCAGTCGAAGCAAATGCTGGACAAGTACAATTGTTCTTGTTCTGAACAAAACATGTGTTCTGTATGTGCTAGACAAGTGTTCTGTCTAAGCTTGGACAACCTTCAAGTAGTAGCCAAGGGTCCATTTGAATGGTGGACTCACTTGGACAGGACAACCCATCCCGCCCTGTCCACGTGCCCTTAAAAAAAATTCTCCCACATGTTCGGGCTTGTTCCATTCTCTGTTGTTGGGGGGGAGGCACGAAACACTGGCGAACGTTGATTTAACATCCACGGGTTGAACTCAGCGAGTGTTTGTGCATCCCGCATTTGCGTGTGCGTGCAAACGTGCATGGCGTCTATGCACTGGGCATCTTGGGGTCTAAAATCCAATCCAAACATGTTCAAACAATGAAATGGTGGGGTGGATCAAGTCATATATCTTAGATGAAGCTATCCGACCCATTTTTCATGTGTGTAAACTGTCTGTGTAGTGCAAATCAAACACTTGACACAAGGAACACGTCCTTGTCCAATCGAAGCAAATGTTGGACAAGTACAGTTATCCCTGTTTTGGACAGAACATGTGTTCTGTCTGTGCTGAACAAGTGTTCTGTTCATTCTTGGACAAGCAATCAAACAGGACCATGGGGTCCATTTGAATCGCGGATGTGTGAGGATAGGACAATGCATCATGCCCTGTCCACGTGCCCTTAAAGAAAAAATTCCGTGTGTCCAGGGTTGTCCCATTCTCCGCTGTTTCGTTGTGGGCAGGGGGGGTGGGGGTGGACGGAACAGTGGTAGACATTGATTTCACATCCACGGGACTCCCTCAGTGGGCGTTCGCATATCTCACATTCGCATGGGCGCATGCATGTGTGTGTGGGGCCCACACGCTGGGCATCCTAAGAACGGCAATGCAAATGCCCCCACAAGTTACACTTCTTCAATATTGCATTGGACAACTCGAGTAGTTTTCCTCACGAATCAGGTGTTGAAGGCATAGGCCATGTAGTCTAGCAGCAGTTACCAATTGAGGGATGTCCTCACCGAGCATCTTGATCTCTTTGGGAGAGAAGATCCCCCAGAAGGTCTGAAGGGTGAACCCCCCACCGGATGGAGAGCATTCACTCACAACTATGGCCATAACAGATGGAAAACTAGCTGCATTAGCACCGGTGGTGTCCAGCCCTATGCAATTGGCAATTTGCTAATTTACATGACAATTGGCCAATGAGTCAATTTTCGAACTGTTGGAACTTGTTTAGTGGTGTCCGTATGCGTCGACAATAAATGCAATAATTGTTTGGCTAATTGGCAAATTGCAATGAGGTCTTTAGTGACTGTTTTTGTTGCCATTATTGTAGATAGTATCGGTTCTCATCAACTATAGTGACTGCTCGTAGCATCACTAATTCTTAGGGTTTATGAAGAAACTGATTTTTTAAGGTAGTTATGTGCAAATCTTTGCAGGTTGCGCTATATTTACCTTCTTTAGAAAAAAATCTCATATCATACCTTTTTGTTTAGTGCCAATATAACTCACTTTTCACTGCTGCTAGTGTCAGAACATGAATGCGTGCAAGTACAGAATTTCTACGGGGTGAAGTGTAAGTTGTTACACTCAAAATCGCCAGAGAAGATCCACACTTTTCAGCTCTTATACTGCAATAATTCTCTATTAATTGTAGAATTTTGTATTTTGAATAATTCTATATTTATTCTATACTCTTGTATTGCATTTATAACCATGTAAAGAGTTCAAGTTTGGGACACATTCCCGGGAAAATCCCTTCAGCCCCAAGCGGCATATTTTTTTGTAGTTCAAGTATATAACTGTTTCTTATTGTGCATTATTATCTTATAACTTAATTTAATTAGTTTTGTACTTAAATTGTTATGTGCTTGAACAATTGCAACCATTGGAAGAGAGTGATTGTTGGGATGACCTCCCAACAGTCACCTTATGGCTATATAACCGTATATCTCTCACTTGGCTATAAGGGATATCCTGATTGTTCTCAACTGAAACCTTGCATACACACTTTCTGAGTGATATTTATTCACTCATCATTTAGACATATTTGAGTCCCATCTGGCTCACATGTCTAGTGAAAACATTTTCAGTGACTGCCTTGGTTTGCGGATCAGCTACCATGTCACTTGAAGGAATATAGTCCACTATTATTTTATTTTTCATAAGCATATCATGAATATATTGATATGTAACTTCAATATTTTTACTTTTAGAGCTATCAACTCTTGTTTGTATAAGCCTTATAACAGCTTTATTGTCACAATAAAGTTTAACTGGATCCTTTGAAATATCCAATTTTAACTCATTTAGAAAGCGATTTATCTACACACCAAAAGTGGCTGCAATGTTACAGGCAATATACTTAGTTTTTTGGGTATGTTGTGTCATACACCCTTGCTTCTTATATGACCATGCAATTGCCTCACTTCCTAACATAAATACATAATTAGAGGTAGACTTTGCTTCATCTCTATCATCAACAAAGTCAGTATCTGAATAACGTATAAGCAAACTATCTGACTAATAGCATATCTTAAATTCCTTAGTTCCCTTTAGATATCAAAAAATTCTTTTAACTGCTTTCCAATGAGAGAACCTAGGGTTACTTTGATATCTACTCACTAGACTTACAATAAAACTTAAATCGGGTTTAGTGTAAAGTATTGCATGAAAGCCTGAGCATAGGGAACATTCAATTTTTATTATCTATCTTTTGGATAGTCATTTTTACTAAATTTAGGCATTTTACTATAGGAGTACCATTTGCCTTGGTACTTAACATTCTATTTTTTTTAGAATGTAGTCAAAATATTTTTTTTTGACTTAAACATAACAATCTTGATTTTTTATTTCTTTATATTTTAATTCCAATGATATATAAAGCTTCACCCATATCCTTCATTTTAAATCGAGAATTTAACCATGATTTAGTCATATTTATCATGTCTATGTCATTTCTTGCAATTAATATGTCATCAATATAGAGAGATAACATAGTAAACTTACTCCTACTATTCTTGGCATATACACAATGGTCCAAACTATTTGCCTCACAACTCAACTTGGTTATAACATTTCGAAAAGTCAAACACCATTGTCTTGGTGACATCTGAAGTCCATATAAGGATTTATTCAACTTGTATACTTTATACTATTGACCTTTAATTTCAAAATATTCTGGTTGCTGCATGAAAATAATTTTATTTAGTTTACCATTTAAGAATGTCGTTTTTACATCCATTTGATAGGTCAAGATCAAAATAAGCTATCAATGTCAAACTAATACGAATAGATGCCAGTTTGGCTACAGGAGAATAAGTTTCCTCATAATAAATTCTTTCTCATTGAGAATGACCTTTTGCTACTAATCTTGCTTTTAATTTATCAATAGATCCATCTACCTTGAGTTTTTTCTTTAGAACCTACTTACTACCAATCGCCCTATAACCATTAAATAATGTAGTTAGTTTCAAAAGCTCCATTCTTTTCTATGTAGCTCAACTCATCTTTCATTGCTTCCTTCCATAAACTAGATTCATTTGAAGCAACTGCATCTTCAAAACTCAAGTTGTCAAGAGTTTCATCCAGGTCCATGGAATAGTATAATTCCTCACTCAAGAATGTATAATAATCATTCAAATAAGATAGAGGAGTTCTTGTTCTTTTATGTCCAAGTATTGGTTGTGAAGTTTGCTCATTATTTATAACTGGATTATTATGCTCAAACTCTTAAGTTGGTACCCCAGAATCATTTATGATATCAAGAAGAACACCATCATCTTCAGAATCAAAATTACTTTTTTTTGTTTTCAGGAATTCTACCTCTCTACTCTCTATAAATCTTTTTTTCAGGATTATATAAATGATATCCCTTTGATTCTTTTGTGTATCACATGAATATGCATTTGATAATCTTGCTATCTAACTTGTCTCTCATCTGACTAGGAATCAATACATGAGCAGGTGACCCCCACTTTCATAAATGACTTAAATCTGACTTCCTGTCAGTTCATAATTTATGAGGTATAAGCTCTACAACCTTAGAAGAAACCTTATTTAGGATATATATGGCAATACATATTGCTTCTCCCTAAAATTTCGTGAAAAGATTTACATGTATCAACATAGACCTTATCATATCCATTAGAGTTCTATTTCTTCTTTCTACTACACCATTTTGTTGAACTGTAAAAGACATAGTTGTATGAGAAGTTATGTTATCATCATAGCAAAAATTCTTAAACTCTTCAGCGTTATATTCACTTCCTCTATTAAATCTAATAACTTGGATTTTTCTTTCTAGTAGTCCTTCAACTTAATGTTTATATGCCTTAAACTTTTCTAGAATTTTAGATTTCTTAGAGATTAGGTATATGTATCCATATATTGAGTAGTCATCTATAAATGTGATGAAATATGATTTCTTTTCATGTGTCTCTACTGTTAAGGGTCTACAAATATCTGTGTACTAAAACTAGTAAGTCACATGACATGCTTCCCTTAGAAAAAAGTTTTCTAGTCATTTTTTCTGATATGCATGGTTCACATCTTTCAAATTCTATATTTTTAAGAGAAGGTAATAATCTCATGCTAATTACTCTTTTCATTTTATTAACATTTATATACCCTAACCTTAAGTGCCATAAATATGCATCAACATTAAATGAACTATCAATATAACCGGAAGCATTCATTGCATTATTTATAAAAGGAGTTACATTTAAATGAAATAGACCATTATTAACATCATAGCGACTCCTGAGCTTCACTTTTCTATCTTTTCCAATATTAACCTTGGGACCCCGAAAACGGATTTTAAAACCTTTTTTAGCAAAGTATCCTATTGCTAAAAGATTTCTTCTCATGGAAGGTATATAAAGTACATTTGTCACTAGAAGACTAGTCCCTTCTATTTGGAGCATGTAGGTCCCTATCCCGACCATATCCCTATAGGTGTTATTTTTCATATACACCTTATGATCTACAAGCTTCAGCTCCTTCATCTTTACAAGTCCTTCCTTTGACTTAGACACATGTCACATTGCCCCTGAATCAATCCACCATCTTGGGAGATCACTATCTACGATCAATGATTTAGACATAGTGCAAACTATTTCACATTCTTCAGTTATATACTTGCTTTCCTGTATTCTCTTTCTTGGTTCTATTTGGTCAATTATTCTTGAAATGTTAATCTTTTTGCAAGAAAAATATGCTCTCTTAGTTGCAGTCTTGGTGTTCTTGGTTTGTACTAGACGCCTATTGTTGAATTTATTCTTCTTAATTTTTTTGAAGAATGTGCCTTTAGGCTTAAACCTATGAGAGGTTGTTAGGAAGGATTCTTGGGTATTCATGATTTCTCCCTTTCTTTCTTTTGACATGTGTTGTTATTCAAGAGCTAATTACAGAGGGAGCTCAGTTAAAGATAAACTTTTTTTATTTAACATCATGGTAATTGACACCATCTTCCAAGTTAGAGGAAGGTTGTTCAATATGGTGGATATTTGCATTCGTTTAGAAATATTATTTTCAGCTATGGCTAAATCCTTAGCCATTACCAACATTCGATTCGCATGATCGACTATATTGTCTGACTCTTTCATCCTGCATGAGTTGTATTGCTCCAGAAGAAGTTGAATATGGGTTTATGAAGTCATATCATACTTCTTTTTTACTTCTTTCATTATTTTCTTTGCGGTGTCAACATCTTTAAATACTCGGATGAGGTAATCTTGTATGAATGTTAGAAGAGTTGCTCGAGCAAGTTAATCATCCTTGATAAGCTTATTATAAGCTTTCTTCTCATCTTCACTAGATTTATCAGTTAATGAGGATTTTACATTATTCAATACATGCAGAGTCTTATCATATGTTAATAGATATTCCATCTTCCTCTTCCATATTCCAAAATTCATCTCATTGAGTTTTTCAATTTTGGATAACTCAACCATGACTACTCGATTTGCCATTTTCCTAATTATAAATAAATATTAGGATTAATAAAACTTATTTCAACTAATATTTGTGAATGTAATTGATTTTGATCTTTCTAAATTAGTTTAATATGCAACAAGATACTTAAATGTGCAAAAAATGCACAAAAAATGCACAAAAAATGCTAAATTCTAAACACTTTTAACAAAAATAAGTACTAGGTGGTTTTCCAAAACTCAAGATCACCTTTCTGCAACTTTGAGTTAAACAGAAAGTTTTGGCCCTCTTTCTACAATATCAGAAAAGATCAGATGCCTTGTTCTGCAATAATTCAATAAAACAAAATACTTTCTGAAATTTTTTAATTTATTAGAAAAGAAGAAGCACCTTTCTAAAAAATAGAAACCTGTTTCTGCAAAAAATCGATAAGCAAAGACTTATTTCATAAAAGATTAGTAAATAAGCCTTTTTTTTTTGAAATTTCTAAAAAATAAATCCTTGAACATAATTTCTAGGGGGTCCTTAATGAAATTAACTAAAATGTATGGACTTAAATAAAATTTTTTATTTATTAAAAGTAACAAAAGAAGAAGGGTTCTCGAAATCCTTACAATCCCTCTTCTCTGTTGATGAGGCCCCGCGACGGTAGAACCGACCACCGTTTCAATGATGGCACGTAGCCCTAGAGGTGGTGAACGACAACCATCACAAGACCTCAACCGATGAGGCCACCACCAGTGATAATAGAGGCTTTGAGGGCTGGAAAAAATCCGGTCAACAATGTCCAATCTACGGTGTCACCACCGGCACCTTCGGCGTTGGAACTGGTCACCAATCCGGTGAAAAAAAAGATGAGAAAAAAATTCTAAGCCCATTGTTTTTTTTTTGTTTCTCTTTTCCATCTCAACGGCTCAGTCGTCGCCCCTATTAGTCGATGTAGGCATTCTTCAGCGGCTCGAGCTCCCTTCCCTTGGGTAGATCACCTCACGGTGAACCCCAATCCATCAACCAATGGTGAGAGGAAAGACAAAGAGAGAGGAAAGACAAAGAGAGAGGAAAGAGGGAACCGAGCCCTCTCTCTCATGATTTTTTTTTATTTCTGGGGATTTCTGAAATTCATAAATTTCTGCGATTCGTCCCCTTCACCCTTTTTGGCAATGAAGTTTCTTCGTGAGTGGCTGCCGATTTGAGTCCTTCATAGCACCCGCTACCGCATTTTTCAGCGAAGAGCCCTGTCATGTGAGGCAACTCTTCTTCTCAGCCTTCCACTAATGTCAGTTCCAGCAGGTGTAAATAGAGGTAACCCAAAAAATTTTTATGGTCCAACTCTGATTTGTTTGCACGTCGGGCGATTACAACAACTTCCGACGACTAAAGAAAAACTGGAAATTTCTAACCCTTTCCAAGTTTTTATTTTTTCGAGTTTCCGCAATCGGAAATCCCTCGTTCACTGATTTGCCCAAAATAGAAAAAAAAATAAAAATTGATCTTTTTTTGCTAATTTCCTATTTGATTTTTCTTTTTTGTTTTGGTTTTTGATTTTATAGTGATGCACGCGATTTCGACTGGCACACACGATCACTGAGAGGGCTTCTATCAAACCTTGCTCTGATACCAATGTCGAAACATGAATGCATGTAGGTGCAAAATTTCTTGGGGGTGAAGTGTACGCTGTTACACTCAAAATCGCCAGGGAAGATTCACACTTTTCAACTCTCTTACACTGTAGTAATTCTCTCTGAGTTAGAAAATTTTGTATTTTGAATAATTCTATATTTATTCCATACTTTTGTCTTGCATTTATAACCATGTAAAGAGTTCAAGTTTGAGACACATCCTTGGGAGAAATCCTTTCTTATTGTTCATTATTATCTTGTAACTTATTTAATTAGTTTTGTACTTAAATTGTTATGTGCTTGAACAATTGCAACCATTGGGAGAGCGTGACGGTTGGGATGGCCTCCCAAGAGTCACCTTATAGCCATATAACCTTACATCTAGCGTGAGTGAAAATGTTCTTTTTTTATGGTATGTTATTTTAGCGTTAGAAAATGCATTTTGTGTGATGCTATTTTAGCACCAATAAATATTTTATTGATGACAATTTTTCTGACAAAACAACTAAAGCTAGGCTGGCTTTTACTGACACTAATTTAGCACCAGTAAAGGTCTGCTTTCTTGTAGTGATGTATATAAACAATAGGATCTATGGCCAAGCGTCATTTCACCTACCACACATATTATGATTGAGTCATCTTGGTGCCATATTGTGGGCATCATTCATGTCTTTTTTGTTTTTTTAATGAAGAAAAACACTCACCAAGAACCAAGTCGAACCCACATCCCTGTACGATAAAACTCTGGGTTAAGGATACAACTACCTAGCCTTAGGTGCCCTATCGTGATAAAGTAACGACAACCCCTATCTGCCAGCGGGATTCGATCCCGGACCTGCAGCTTGACACATGACCCTCTTGACCACAAGAATAACCACTATCGTAGTTGTCCAACCATAATCTCATTAATCAAATATTAGAATTTGCCAGATTTCAAATCTCGTGGGCATCCAAAAGCACCAATTTATGTTGCACATAACCTAGCTAAACAAGTTGCTACTTTGGTAACTCATATTGAAAAAATAGACAACCTAAAGTTTCCTTGAGAGCATATATGTTACCTTCTTTTTGTATTCGTAAGGATCTGCTTAATCCCAGCTTGAATATCCAGAAACAAAGAGAGGGGGGTATTTGATATCAAGTTTCTTTACCTAGTAAAACCCAAGGGGTTTGGTGCAGTAGGATGGGGCCTAGACTATTTGACAGGCAATCTAGGTTCAAATCCTATGGGCATCACCCTTGCGTAAGCTGAAGCTTGGCGACTTCTTGGGGTCGAGGGGTAAGCCCTGAAAATAAGAAACGCACAAGAAAATCTTACTTTCTCACTTTTCCATTGTGAGTTCTTAGATAAGATATCCAATCGTGTATAACCAACCTCAAAGAATGATAACAAAAAACATTAGAAACAAATGTTATGACAAATTGAAAAGGAAGAAATTATTTGCCTTTCATTTTCTTTGGGATAGAGTCCATCTCGTTGGACTCTATCTGTTGAGTTTGTTTATCTTGTGAAGAGATAGAATCCATAATGTTGGACTCTATCTGTTGAGGTGGTAACCGAGACAAATTACTGCTGGCTTTAACATGCCCTGCAAGCTCAACGTGGGGGCGGGGCCCTCATGTTGAGCTTGTCCTAAATAATAACGATCTGTGCAAACGAAAGAGGTTTAGTGAGACCATCTGCCAATTGATCTTGAGAGGAGATAAAAAGAACTTGAATGTGACCTTTACACACATGATCACGAACAAAGTGAAAGTCGTTTTTGATGTATTTGGTCTGAGCACAAAAAAAACAGATTGACTGCAAGGTAGAGAGCATCAATATTGTCATACCATAGGATAGGTGGTTCGCGTGGTAGAAAACCGAGTTGACTTAGTAAGGACTTGAGCCACAATAGATCAGACGCAACACACGCGAGTGACTTCTATTCAACTTTAGTACTGGATCAAGCTACAATTTTTTGCTTGTGGGAAGATCAAGAGATGACATTAGGGCCAAAAAACACCACAAGCCCCCTATAGACTTCCGATCATTTGGGCACCCAACCAAGTCTAAGTAGGAAACCATGCTCCATAATGTCCTTTAGGTAACATAAAATCTTTTTAACAACATACCAATGAGCATTGATCGGTTGATGCATGTACTGACACAACTTGTTAACAACAAAAACTATATCAAAGCGAGTGATTGAAAGATACTGCAGTCCGCTAACTATGTTAAGATATAGAGTAGGATCATGAAAGGGACTGGAGCCATCCTTGGTGAGCTTAGAACAGGAGCTCACTGGAGTAGGAACTGGCTTGGTGTCTGCCATGGATGCCTTCTAGAGAAGGTTGAGGATGTACAAACGTTATGAGACATAAACCCTTATGTTAGAGTTTATCACCTCGATTCCAAGAAAGTAGCTAAGACGCTCAAAATCTTTGATAGAGAAGGTTGACGCAAAGGAGTGATAAGCTGCTCTATAGCTATAGAAGAATTGTCTGTCATGATGATATCATCAACATAAACTAACAAATAAACAATGAACCTACTTTTTTGGAAGAAAAATAATGGGGCATCAGATTGAGATGTGACGAAACTGTGAGAAACTAAGTAGGTGCTTAGTCGCTGGTACCAGGCACATGGTGCCTGTTTAAGCCCATAAATAGCATGATCAAGTTTGCACACATGATATAGAAACTTGCCATCCTCAAATACTTAAGGTTGGCATATATAAACATCTTCACCAAGAAATCCATTTAAGAAAGCATTATTAAAGTCAAGCTAGTACATAGGCCACAAAAAAGATATAACAAGAGAAAAAATTACCTGAATTGTTGTGGGTTTGATAACTGGACTGTATATATCAAAGAAAATACCTTCCACTTGGTGGAAGCCCTTGGCCATAAGTCGGGCTTTGTAGCGAGCAATGTACCTGTTTGCATGTCGTTTGATGCGATACACCCACTTGGATCCAACCATGTTGAGGTGGAACACGGTGTCACATGTGGTTTTGCATGAGAGCCTGGTACTCATCCTCCATGACCAATCTCCATTTGGGACTTTGCGAGGCTTGCTTAATGGTAGTGGGCTCAGGCTCAAGAAGAGATACATTGAAACATATTGAGGTGACATAATATAACATGGAAATGAAGGTCTTTGGTTTGAGAGACCCTGTGTAACACCTTGCCTTATCTTGAGGGGAGATTTTTTTTTTTATTTTTTTTTGAAATACAGTGAAAGACTTTTTCAAACCAATTTGAAACTATCCTCAAACTCGGGCGCATCACAAAGATAGAATCAGACCATTATAATCAAAATATCATAAAAGATTTTATTTACTTCATAAATAAAATTTTAGAGTTTGTAAAAAAAAAACAAAAAGAAACATAAGAGTACGGTTCAGTCCAATACACCAATCCTTGTGTGCCTCGACATACATCCGCCTATTAGCAGAGCTGAAAAGTGAAAAGACACAGACTGTGAAACATCATATCTCAACATATTTCTGCAGACCCATACTAAGTCTCAAAAATCAAATAACATAAAAGATAGCAGTTACAATATAATTTATGTAACCCTTACATCATCTTATAATGATGTTCACACATATAATGCACATATACTTTGATGTATACACAAGCAAACCATTCACACATGTTCTTGTGCGTATATCAAACATACAATGCATACATATATTTATACGTACATAAGCATACCGTTCACACATACTCTTATACACATATATTCAAACTTATAATCATACATACCTTTATTCACGTATACAACTATGCATATATTTATGCTCACATACCAATCTATATATGCAATTAACATCTATTCCATTTGAGCATGCAATCATGCTCATATATACCTCACACATACAATTATGCAAGTATCACATTTAAACAAACGAACCTACTCGTAAACAATTTATTCATATAATTATGCAAACATGCCATGACTTACCTCATGCATAAGTTTTTCTTTTCTTTTAATTAACTTTCTTTTGCAATTCATGTTATGCTTGAAAACATCAAACCTTAAGTTCTACATGTTAGTCCGGGGCACCATGCCCGACATACTATGGGTACTCAGACCTCTCTGGGGGTGTTCATTTAGATAATTTGTATCTTTTATATTTTATTCCCTTAGAGAATAAGTGACTTGCATTAGAGTAGGAGACACATAATCACGTTGTCCCGCAAACTGGCAAATCATAGCGCACTACTATCGGCATACAATTATAGCTCTACCTCTGCCACATGTATCAGAGTATAAAGTTTCCTTAAACCACTGTGGTAGGGAAAGAGTTCACACTTAACCCGATGAGACTACCTTAGTCCACGTACGATAGGACCATAATTTCTACAAGGTTGGTGTAGTCGTAAGTTCATATTTGACTCACTTGCTCGACCTCAATAATATAAGTTAATCTCACCCCATCTTTGAGAGTGATGCACAATGCAACTTTTCTAATTTTTGAGAACTTTTTTTAATATATATCATTTCACATAGTAAATGTACATGCTAGGCAATATCATATCACCAGTTGCACTTAGGTAAATAAATTTTATGTTATTTAAACATAAATATCATGCATCACATATGACAGAATTGTATATCAAATCATGAATAAAAGAAACTTAATACAACAAATAATAAATTGGGTCAACACCCATAAATTCATGGCATTTGTCCATGCATTACATGCATAACATCATATTCAACACATATGTATATTTCAACTTGAATGACATAAACTTTTAACACACAAACAAATACTTGGGTCAATACCTATCAAATTCATGTTATTCGATCACGCACCTTATGCATATATCATACTTGCCAAACTTTTAAGATATAAAGCATAAATCACAATTTTAGTATATGAAACAAGCTTTTAGGTCAATACCTAATACGAAACATGTCTTTGAACATGCCTCAGATTTATAATTCATTATTTGCCAAAAATTGTAAATGTCAAATACACATCACAAGGTTTCATATTTAAAACCATTGTAAGGGGGTCGATGCCTATTATGTACAATACAAGTCAAACCACTACAGATATGTTATCCACCCATGTATATACGATATACACTTAGCATATACCTTCCAATCTGTACAAACAACCTTATGTAATTGATTTCTAATATATTCATCCATACATTTTATCTCATTTCATACATCATCCCACATATTGCATATAATCATAAACATATATTATAATTATTCATACTTATGCCAGTTTCATACATATACACCATATTACGTAAGCATTTATATGTATGTCTCTACTGCATACACACAAATCACAACACAACAACATTTATATGTATGCCTCAACTACATACACACAAATCACATTGTATCTATAATCATACGTATGCCTCAACTATATATTTCATATCATATCACATTCATGTTCGTACGTATATCTCAACTACATACATATATATCACATCACAATAATATTCAATATTTGCAAACCACACCAATCACATGTACCTCATGAATATATCAATTCACTCAATTTTCTTTGATGATATTAACATTATCTATAGCGACTCACAAATCAAAATAAGCATTAGGAGGCCCACCTGAGCAAAAAGCACAAGTGTATATTGGCCAACTAGGACAATTCATGAAGGAAATGAGCCATAACAAGAGCTCGACCTTAGAAAATGAGTGCAACGGAGATATACACCCCAAACACACATGCACAAACAAACATTTACATACGTATGCCGTAATTGCATACACATCAATATACATCACAAATATTCAATGCATATGCCTCAATGGCATATGTTAATAATATATGCCGGTTTTATCTTTTTATATTAAGAGTTCAACCTGCAAAACACTTCAAACCAACCTAGTTCTACAATTATAATTCTATATCCACCAAATTTCCAACACCAATTATTTTAATTAAATATTCTAACAAATATACGAACCCAAAATGGATCATTTCAGATTTTAAAAGCATCGATAGGCAACTATTTACACACTCCTTGCGTAATTAGGAACCCCGTAAGCGTAGGTCACGATTTGAGAATTATATCTCTAGAGACACATCATTCGTTCAGAGATTTTTTGAAAGTCTTGAATATGCATGTATTTTAGTGGTGGATGGACAACTCAAGGGGGGCATGAGTCAGCGAGGGTGACTGCAGTGCAGAACAAAAGGCAACACGCGTATAAAGGAACAACAATACAATTCCGGAGACAAACATACATGGATCTTAAGGAATCATGCATGGGTCACGAGGCAACAACGGTACAACAACAATGATGGTGGTGGTATGACAATGATGGGTTTGCTCCCCGACATTAGTGGGGCCCACATTGCCTGATGGTGGTGAAAGTGGCACACCCAAACACCCAAAAATAGAGAGAGAGAGAGAGAGAGAGAGAGAGAGAGAGAATGTTTCCCCTTCTTCTTTTCTTTTCTTTTTCTTTTCCTTTCTTATCTTCCTTTTTTTTTCTTTTCTTCTTCATTTTTTCTTCTTCTTCCTATTCACGATTGAACCAGAGAGAGTAAGAGAGAGATGAAACATAGGAGAGAGAGAAGGCAGGACATAGGAGGTGGTTCTAGCAGTGGCGATGATGTCTGAGGGCTCCTCGGCGATGGTTCGGTAACTGTGGGCTCCCCTGCAGTGGGTTGTGCAACCCAACGGACAAGGGGGAGAGCCTGTGGTGAGTTTGGGTGTGGTGGTTGGCAAGAGAACTAAGAGAAGAGAAGAGAAGGAGAAGGGCGATGTTATGGTAGGTGGCAATGGGGTGTGGCCGGAGGGAGGGATCCTGATGTATGGTGGTGGTGTATGGTGCTCATGAAACCTAAGAGAGGGAGGCACTGAGGAGATTAGAGAGAGAGAGAGAGAGAGAGAGAGAGAGAGAGAGAGAGAGAGAGAGAGAGAGAGATGAAAGAAATAAAGAGATAAGAGAGAGATGATCGGAGAGAGAAGGGCTGCCATGTGGTAGCTCCACGGGGCGGAGGAGTCTCCTCTTGGGGAAAACCCCATGTTACCCCTCTTCTTCTTCTTTTTAATTCCACCCCTTTTTTTTCTTTTTCATTTTGCCTTGACCTCTACACTTCCCTTCGTACATAACCTTTTGGGCTTGGGTTATTGGATCTCGATCCAACCTCATGTATTTGAGTCATTTACTATTAAATAGGCTTTCTAGATTTTTGGTTGATCTGAATACCGTAGAAATTGATCTTCTAGAGTCTACACCACTCCATCTCTGGTTTAGACCAGAAATCTCGAGTCTGGTTTATTTCAGCCCGCATCTAACCCGCAATTGATGAGTTTGGGTCGCTCTTCGAACTTGCATAATCTTACATAAAAAATTTGAATTTGTATATTTAAAAATTCTTAGACATACCCAAGGAAGAGACAGGCCTTGGTTTTAGGTTGAAATTTGGAAGAGTTGTAGGGTGTTACAAGTGGGTACCATAGTGAGACAAACACTCATAGGTGTTGATAGTTAGGTAGATGCTTGAAGACTAGCTCATAGGAAGTTTTTTGACTAAGTACCAATGTCAACAACCAGTTGATGACGTAGGTAGTTGTTTAAAAGGCATTGACCTAGAAATCATATTATTAAGAAGCACCACTTAACATACTGGGTCATGTTTCCACAATATACCTATGTTTACGCTCAACCAACCTGTTATGCTCAGGCGTGTCTAGGCATAAAAAATGAAAGATCCCATTATGTTGAAGATTACTCTCAAACTCAAAGCTTATGAATTCACCACCATTATCAGATTGAAAATTTTTAATAACAAAATCAACTTGATTTTCAACAACATGCTTGAATTTTTTAAATATGTCAAACGCTTGCGACTTGAATTTCATAGAAAATAGCCACAAAAATTGAGTAGAATCATCAACTATTAAAAGATAAAATATGAAACCTTCACGAAAAGTTACAGGAGCTGGTTCCCAAACATCGGCATGTAATAGTTTAAGAGGATGTGAACTGCAAGATTGAGAACACCCAAATGAAAGTCGGTGGGCTTTTCCAACTAAACAATTTTCACAAACTTTTATTTGTCTATCTCTACTAAAGGAAATAACATTGTTAGAGTTTAGAAAAGAAATTGTTTTCTTGTAAGCATGCCCGACTCACTGATGCCATAAATCAAACGTCGCTTTTCTTTTCGTATAAGCTGCCATCAACTTAGAGTTGTTTCCTTTAATTGGGTAGAGTCTTACACTGGTTTTCAAACTCTGAAGTCTAATCCTGCCTGTTTACCGATCCTTAACAATAAATTTAGAATGGGTGAATTCAAAAACACAATCACTGTCTTCAGTAAATTGACCCACAAATAATAAGTTTTTAGCAATATCAGGAATGTGAAGGACATTCTTTAATGCAAATTTTGAACCTTTAGATGATAGAGTCAAGTCACATGTGTGAGAGATAGGTAGTCTTACTATTTTCAATCATGATTGACTCATTGCCTTAAAACATGGATTTGTTGGTGAACCGTTGATCGTCCATAGTCAGATGATTGGTGGCCCTAGTGTCTGGGTACCAATAATCATCGAAGCCTTGTTGCAAGGACATGGCGGAGAAGCCTTTGGGGATATCCCAACATTTTTTTGTTATATATCCATGTTTTTCGCTGTATTGATAGGTGATAAGACCTCGTTGATTTTGAGAGCCTTGGTTGGAGATGGTCAGATTTGGATTTCCTAGAGAACTTCAGACTTGCCCCTTGCCTTGATTCCAACAGACCCTATAGGATACACACCCTTAGCCTCTACTTCATGAGACAATAAAGGCAGTCTGAGTTGATTCTTGGTTCTAAAATTACTTGGGATACAACATGAGAACATGTTTCTCCTGATTTATAAAGAGATCATATAGATCTACAAAGGAGTGATACGAGGATCCAATGGTGATGGACGTAACAAAGCTCTTGTACTCGATTGGGAGACCGTTGAGAGTTATTTGAACAAGGTCATTATCTTTAACTAGGTGATTGGTGGCAGCAAGAGAGTCAAACAAAAATTTGTTTTTGTTCAGGTAAGCGAGCGTATCCATGTTCTCCTTCTTGATTTACATGAGATCATTTTTCAATATCATGAGCCTTAATGGTGACCGCAAACTGAAGGCCTTTTTTAACACGGTCAATGCTTCTCGGACTATATATCTCGGTTCTCATGATTTGACCAAGGAGTGCTTCAGACACAGTTGCTTTGATCCAGCATCTGCGCCAGACATGAAAATCAGGATTGATGTCTTGATTTCCTCCTTCGGCAATGATGAACCCGAAGGATAGATGGAAAGCGCCATCGACAAACTTGAGAAAGTCTTGACTCATCATTACTGACTCCAGTTGAGATCCCCACAGTAGTAGTTTTTCCAATTCAGTTTTATTGACACCAAGCTTCCTATGGCATTTCACTGGGTTGTTGGAACGTTGGAGGCCATTGACAAACTCGAGGGAGCTTGCAGCTCATGATACCATGAAAATAAGAGATGCACAAGAGAAATCTCACTTTCTCACTTGTCCACCGTGAGTGAGAAAACTCTTATATGATAAAATAGACTGTTACAACCTGAAATCTTAGATAAGATATCCAGCCATGTATAACCAACTTCAAAGAATTATATAAAAAACATTAGAAACAAATGTTACAACAAACTGATAAGGAAGGCATCGTTTGCCTTTCCGTTCCTTTGGGATAGAGTCCATCTGTGGAGTCCGTTTATCTTGGAAAGAGATAAGACTAAGAGTCCATAATGTAGGACTCCATCTACTGAGGTGGTAACTGAGATGAATTAATGCTGGCCTTAACAAGCCCTTAGCAACTAAATGCAAATTTCTTAATGATTAGTTAGATGTATTAAATTATTTCTTTCAAAAAATTTAATATATACAATTATTATTTAAAAGAACAGTATGGTGGACCATATAGTTGTCCTTTGAACTGGTCTACAGCAAATGGTTGTGAGGCCGACTAATAATGCGAGCCAAATAGGGCCATCAATAATTTTGAAATAAACGACAAAAGGACACAATTTGGGTACAATGTGCTGTAGTGTCCATCACTTTTGCTTTTCCCCTTTTTTTCCAATGTGCAAATGTGACGACCACCATTTTTTTTTTTTGAAAGAAAAATAAAATTTAGAGAAGACGACAACCAAAATAAGATGAACACATAAGATAAAGAGTACAAAACAATTCATAAGGCAAGAGCCTCTCTACCTACCCTGCCATTGATTGGAATAACGAATGGTTGCGATGCCGACCTTTGAAGAACTGGTTTCATGGAAGCTCAAAAAGTTCATTTTAGACTCTCTCTCTCTTATGGTGCCTGCCTTGGGATTCCATCTGCATGTCCTCGTTCATGCACGCAAGTACTTCATAATGCGTGAATCATTTCAATAGTTAGATGGTGAAATTAATAGTTGGAGGTGATTGTTGCCAAAAGAGAGAGAGAGAGAGGATCAGGTGCAAGGTGATTGCACACTTTTAGTGTGCTGCTGCACCTGATCTCCCATAAGAGCAGATCAGGTCCAAGCTTGGACAATTGTCCAAGGTATCTTAGATGCTGTCCATCATCAAAATGAATGGCGCCAAAAAACCAAACATAGCTTCTGGTGTTGGACAAATTTCAGCCCTTCATTTTTTCAACCATTGGAGCTATCCATTTATCAAGTGAAAGGCATCCAAATTTTTTGACAGTTTTTTGGGTGTCATTCATCTTGATGACGAAGGGCATTCAAGATAGCTTGTCTGTCCAAGGTTCCTTGGAGAAGATGCACTCTCATCACCCATCATCTTTAAGATACAGCCTGTCAGCTTCAGGATCCAACAGTAAATGGAGGGTGATCATGTGCAGCAGCACAGTAAATGGAGGGTGATCATGTGCAGCAGCACATTAAAAGTGTGCAATCACATTGCACCTGATCTGCCTTCCTAAAAAAAAACTGCATGACCCCAGTACCCTGGGGAATCCACATCTTAATATAAGATAAAAATGTACAGACAAAGAGATAATAATTCCAAATGAATTGGACGAACGATAACGATTAGGAAGAGAAGTGACCCAAGGGGTAGGAGATAGTGGCCCCCACCAATAAAGGCATGGAAATAGATGCACACTAACATCAACGAGCCAACGACCCAAAAATCACTATCTGGCACCTGAACCCAAAAGAAGCAACGTGAGCTCGTTCAGATTCTCAAAATAAGATCAAGTTGGACACTAGTAACAGATCAACGAGTATCTACCTCATGAAGCTATTGTAAGACGTGTAGGATTTATGTCTCAAAATTATGCACTCATCAAGCCGAAACACTTGACTTTGACCAAGCCACCTAGCTAGGCTAAGCTCATGGTCATGCTTTATTTGACTTTGACTTTTTACACTTTTTCAAATTGTATATTAAAGGAATTGATTGTTAACCGTTACACACTTAATTGAGCTAGCTATCCTTCCATGTTCAAAGCGTAAAAAGTTAAAGTTGGCAATGATTGAATGAAAGAAAAAGGGAGATTGATGGCAGAGGCAGGTGGAGAGGGCTGGCTGCTTGAGCCTCTTGGGAGAATGAAACTAATCAGTGGTGCGTCCCAATAAGGCTGTGTTTCACTCAAGATGATTGTTGGATACTTAACTGAGTTAGTTGTTTTCGATGTTAACCACTAGCCATTGGATATAACCATTACACATTTATTTGTAACTGTTGAACATTTATTAGTGACCATTTGACAATTATCCTTTACTATTGAACCTAAGCTTATATATTAAGATTTTTTTGTGAGATAATTATTCATTTCATTCTTTTGTATCTCATTATTCACCTTTTATATCTAAAGCTCGGATTCCATAGTGCAAGTTTGAGTTGTGTTTAACGTGAGAAGACGTTGCTTGGTTGTATCTTAAAAACAAAGTTGCATTCAACCCTATATCGCACTGAAGAATCAATCATAGAGAGACAATTATATAGCACTTATATGCGTACCTCCAAACAAATTTCTTGTTTGATTGAGTACATGTTTCAACTATTTTTTCCTACAAGACGGGCACTTACCGATGTTTTCTTTATTCTTAAGTATTCTATATCAAACTCTGATATATCATGGCCAATATTCAACTTCTGTCCCCACTTAACTCCTTGATGGTTGAGTCCTCCTCAACTACAAATTAATGATAAATAAAGTTTTTCTTCCTCTAAAAACAAAAAAAAGATTATGTACATATTGACCCTATTCACTATTGATATTTCTTTGGAATATCAGTATTTGTTAAATACTCGCCAAATTAAAGACTCAAGACTCTCTGTGGAGGGCCGATTAGCATATGTAGTCAATGGTTTATTAAATTTCATCCATACCAGAGTCTTACCCAAGTCCCAATAAAGATCCACAATTTTTAATGAAAAGTGCATAAAAATTTAGTATTTTACATGGTCTGGTTTACATTACCATTGATAGGTTCTTATTGGACTTGCACCAGAACCAGGTACCAGCAACTTAGAGTTGGATATGGATTCAGACCCACCTGAGTCTAGTGAAGGTTGACACTCCTCAGACACACTAGATGCTAAAAGTGGATGTTGCACATCAAGATAATGAATCTATTGAGCTTGTCTTTTGTTCCAAAGACAAAAGAACAGTAGTGGATTTTTCTCAAATGTGCCTAATTACTTTGTGCATCATTACATATTAAGCTTCCCTTGCAGCTTTTTTTTGGAGAGAGAAAAGCTTCCCTTGCAGCTCATGCAAAAAAATATACAACGTAACCAACGGAGGCTCCGGTTGTTTGGTAGGAGCAGTTAGTGCACGTCTCCTTGTGTTTGGGACATTGTAATTTCAAATCCCACGGTATCCATGTATAACTGGTAGGGGTCTGCCTAACCCCAGCTTGCCTATATATATATATAAAACGTAACCTAATTATTTTTTTGATGTCAAGGAAAACCACCGATGACCCGATCACTTAGTGCACTACAAGAAATCTGCGGATTAGCGACAGACGTAATCCATCGCTAAGTCATCGCTAAACAGTTTAGCGATGGATAACTTTCATTGCATTTTTTTAGTCGCTAATTAGCGACGGAACATATCTGTCGCTACTTTCATCGCTAATTTGCGATGAATTAACGAATGCCATGATTCGTTGTGAGGCCGCCGCTAATCCGCAAAGATTTGGTTTTATGACAGATACACATTCGTCATTAATTCTGTCGCTATTGTAGCGACAGATTTGTGATGAATTACAACCTGTCGCAAAACATCGACTGATTCAATTTTGTGATGGATAAATATCTGTCCCTAATTCGACGCTAAATTGTAGGCCGATACTAATTAGCGACGGATATTATCCGTCGCTAATCCATCACAAAAATTTTAAAAAATAAAAAAAATAAAAATATGTTTGAAATATAAATATCGAGAAAAAATTTATCGTTATACAATTTATATAACCTGTGTATAAAAAATACAAATACAAAGTAGGTGAAACAAATTTAACCCAAGTTATAAGTGAAACAAAATTAACAACCCATTATAATCCTCGCAAAGTTCTAATTTGTTACAAGTGAACACATACAAAGAGTTTCGTTTGAAACAAATTCAACAGATGAAGCTAATCCTCACCAAGATTCGGAGCATCGTCCTCTTCATTGTCTCTATCTGCCTCTCCATCCATGCCGCCATCAGCTCCTCTACGCTGATCATCTCCAGAATCTTACAAGAGAACCAAAATGTTAGTATTGATAAACAAAATATAATGAAGTAAATTATATGCAATGCACTTAATCTAAGACAATCAAAGTAACATGGCCGAATGACACATAGACTAGCAATAAAGTGAAGGACATTAACAGAATTCAGAGGTTGTCAAAAAAAATTCATAGTGATGAAATCATGCTTATATGTGTTCTAAGGTTGTCAAAAAACTTTCATAGTGATTCAATCATGCATATATGTGTTATAAGGCAGTCAAAAAAAAATTATACTGATTCAATCATTTATATATTTGTTCTAATGAAGGTTGACAAAAAAAATTTATAGTGATTCAATCATGCAGTTATGTGTTCTAAGGTTGTCAAAAGAATGTCATAGTGATTCAAGCATGCATATATATGCTCTAAGGTTGTCCAAAAAACTTTTATAGTGATTCAATCATGCATATATGTGTTATAAGGCAGTCAAAAAACTTTCGTAGTGATGAATTCATGCTTATATGTATTCTAAGGTTGTCAAAAAACTTTCATAGTGATTCAATCATGCATATATGTGTTATAAGGCAGTCAAAAAACTTTCATAATGATGAAATCATGCTTATATGTGTTCTAAAGTTGTGAAAAAACTTTCATAGTGATTCAATCATGCATATATGTGTTATAAGACAGTTAAAAAACTTTCATAGTGATGAAATCATGCATACATGTGTTCTAATGCTAGCAATAAAAATTTATAGTGATTCAATCATGCATATATGTATTTTAAGGCAGTCAATTTTTTTAGAGTGATTTAATCATGCATACATGTGTTCTAATGCTAGTAATAAAAATTTCTATATTTAAATATAACACAAAGACATCTACCTAATGATGTCCCACGGCCTCCACTTGATCCTCAATCACTGGGAGTTCGACCACTGTGACCTCCACGAACCATATTCTAACAAATAAAAATGTCCTACATGAATCAATTTTATAATTATGCATGAATTGTACATGTACATACTAAGTATGCCTGAAATGTAACATGATATATAATTCCATGAACATGGATACATAATCAAATCGAAAATAACTTCATGCAAGCATGCATACAGTCTCATCAAACATTGCAATACATTCAAATCATTCATATCACAAAAATGTCAAACAACAATGTAAAGACTTAAAGGTCCTACATGAATCCTCATCACTTGGTATGTATTACAAGATGTATTTAAGTAGCTTGAGTATGCTTTCTCATCACTTATTTGACTTTCATAGTCTTCCTGATGTCTTCTTTTAAATCGTTGTAATTTTGAAAAGTTTTTTATATGAAAAACATGTGAAAACCAGACATCAAATAATAAAAACCAGTTCTCACTAGTGGATGAGACCGGGTCGAACTCAGGGAACGGGAATATGTTGTATTCAAGCGCACAAATCTAAACTAATCTTTATTGCTGAATTATTGAAATGTAAAATATTCAGAAAAGTAAAAACAACTAGCTATTACAACAAATGAATACCCTTCGCAGAGGGCGTAAAGTGCAATATTTACAAACCCAATTAAAATTCTAAGTCTAAACTAAAAAGAAAAAAAAAATCTTCTATCTTTGTACTTCGTGTCACGTAGTCTCTTCTGCTCCAATCTCGTGCAATCCTGCACAAGTCAAAAGGACACGAGCAGTACCAGAAATAGAAATATACTTGCTAAATGATCTAATGAAATCACAATTCACTAAGAAATGCTAAACAAGTAACTACTTAATCTACTAGCAAAGCACTTAACAACAACTAATTATATCTAGCTAATTACTTACTAACATCTCACAATTAACTAATATTCAATTAACTAATGTCGAACAAAAACAAGGAATGGACAAAATAAGAGATTTATGTAAGGAAAAACAAAACAGTAATTGAAACAGGAACAAAATAGTGAAATTCAACAACAAATGAGAAAATACTAAACAAGGAAAATGATTGAACTAAGTAATTTGAAACCGATACATGAATTAAGAGTAAAACTGGAATTTTATTTTAGAATTTGAAACATGAACAAAAAAATAGGAAAAAAATTAGAGAAATGGCTGAGTAAAGAACAACAAGAAATCAGTTACTTTTGAACACAGTGCTTGCAAAAAAAACAATTTCAGCTATCTTTCAAAATTAGAATTTTAGAAAAATAGCAAGAATTCAGACACTTGCCGGAAAATGAACATTAACAGCTATTGAACTTTGAATAACAGATTGAGTTCAATTGATCAATCGCCAACTTCTATCAGACATTTTAAGAAAATCATAGTTCAGCTTTGAATATTGAACAAAATTTTACAGTACTGAACAAAATTTCTGCATATTAGTGAAATACAATCAATCAAAATACTCAATAACTCCAGTGGATGCCGGAATTCACTCAGGCGATCAAATTCAGTTTGATCAAATGCAGATGTAATGTAGAGAATCACTGGAGATGCAACGATTGCAGGAATTCACTGAAACTGTAAAGCTCAAAAGCAACTTCAATTCACCAGAGAGATCAGATGATCTATTGCCGGAAAAAAACAGAGATGCCAGAAAAAAAAACACGATGATAAAAAATTAGAAACAAATATATCGATTTGCATTTTAATCACTTGGAAATATCTCAATCCGGTTTCTTCAGTTGATCAAACAAGGCTCACTCATACTGGAATCTCTTAAACATCATTCAGTTGATCAATCCATATTTTGATTATCAAAGATTTACTCACCGGAAAACAATAGCCGCACGCTGATCAGAATTCAGTAATTCTGATTCCAATATTTCTATCGGATTCAGATATCCGATTGATTTTTTTCAAAATTAATCACTGAAAATTCAATTAATAGACACTTCATGGAACTCAGCCAGATCAGTCATCAACAATTGCAGATCAGAACAAGCATTCCAGCAACATACTTGTCCATCGCCGGAGTTCTGTACAGAATTTTTTTTTCTTTTTATGTTTTCTTTTTTTTTTTTTTTTCAAATTGAGATTCAGCAGATTATCATTCAGAAAGAATTAAAAATGAAGAAGAAGAAGAAGAAGAAGAAGAAGAAGAAGAAGAAGAGGAAGAAGAAGGAATAGATGACTTACCAGGAATTGAAGGAAGATGTGGCTTCCACCTCGTGCGCTGCCATCGATTGAAGAACTCCTTGCCACCGGATGATGAAGATCGGCTGCGGGAAGAAGAAGAAGAAAAAGAAGAAGAAGAAGGAATCCGGTAACTGGGAAAGGGGAACAAAGGGAGAAAATCAGAGGGGAAGAGAAAAATTTTGGCGCACAAAAATGAAAAGCACCTCTCGATTCTGTTTTTGGGTTTTTAAAAGGGCTCAAATCGGTTGGAATCGGTTTGTAACAAAAGTTATTCGGTTTCAAAACTTCCAAACCGGTTCCAGCCGGTTTGGTTTTCAATTTTCTTCTTTTTTTTTTTTAGAAATACAAACCGGTTCCAACCGGTTTGTATTATTATTATTTATATATATATATATATATATTTTTAGTTTTCCATTAATTTCAAAAATTACAAACCACAAAATGGTTTGTTTTTATTATTTTTTATTTTTTTTCAAAAGTAAAGAAAACCGTATGAATCGGTTAATTATGAAATTTTTTAAAAACAAAACTATTTATAAAAGAAACTTCAAAAACTAATCTACTATATATTTTTTTCTTTTCTAAAAAAAACACAAACACTTAAAATGAATATAAAACTATTTTTTTCTTCAATTTTTTCTTTTTTTCTTTTTACTAAAAACTAAAACCAACTACAAAAACTAAAATAGGCATAAGAATGTAAAATGCAACTATTTTTCATGTATTTTCTAATTTTAAATCATTTTAGCACATTTACTCAAAAACTAACATAAAATTGGGTTTTTGAAACATTATTTTATAAAATCATGCATATTTAAATGTTAATAAACCCTGAATTATATGCATGATCAAATACCCCCATGCTTATGTTTTGCTAGTCCTCGAGCAAACTAGAAAAATGCAAGAAATCAAACTATCACCTAACTCACTTTCGTAGGAATCACGGTTGCATTTAGCTCACGCAACAAGCCCTTTCAACCCCTGGGTTACCCTAGTGGATGAGTAAGGTCTCGTGAGGGTTTGCAGTGATGCTACCCACAAACATCTCTGTCATGTATGCATAATATTACACATCCTCATAAGCAGTAGGCAATTAAAGACTTTGTTTTCACAAATATTTCCTATTATTTCACAATCGAAATATAATTAGAGTCTTTTATATACCACCACAGAAAAAGAATTTCTTTCACTTTTCTAAATATCACCATTGTTTATGTTTTATTCTTAGAAAATCCAATAAAAACATATTATTATTTACTTATCCTCACTCATATGTTTTCTGCACAGGTTTTCTCAATCACACTTCCAAGCATTGAACTTTTCTTTCTTTTTAAGCTCTTTTCTCTCTTTTTTTCTTTTCACGCTTTTTCTTTTTGCGCACTTATTTTTCTCATATAGCTTGCGTGTGGTCTGCTTTTATGCCTTGTGCAATGTCAAAATCTTCTATACTTTTTCAATGCATACCAAAAGATATCAACTAAGACATAAAAGTGACTTCCTTCATTCACCCTTATAACATGAGAGTCAAATATTTCAACTTGTATCTGTTCTCAGTTACTTAGGATCACAAAGTTTTCCACTCTCCTTTTCGAAAATGGAATTAAAAGTTTCAACTTACATCTAAGTTCCATCTACTAAGGATTGTGGAATTATCCAAACAACCTAACACATGCTATATTTTTTCTTTTGAGCTCATTTTTATGCTTTTGTTCATTTGCTTAGTTTTTCAAAAATAGAACTGTGCGTATTCATATTTATGATTCAAAATAAATTCTAACATGTATCTATCATCATTTCTTCGAAATCCGCATAAACAACCATAATTTTTAGATCTATGTCAGAAAAAATTTTCGTGGGGCTTAAAAATTCTCTAAAAACATTAGATTTGAAATAACATTCATATAAGTTCAAACTTCTTTCTTTAAAAATCTACTTTTTATGAGATATGTGTAAACATGTGCAAGAACGTAGACAAAAATATTCTGGTGAGCTACTACACCCTCCCCCATGCTTGAATTACACTGTCCCAGTGGCATTCCCCCATGCTTATGTGAAACTAAGTGAATGCACATGAGATAAAATCAATGAGGGAAAGAAAGTAAACTCAATGAAATCTAAAATGTGAAAATATGCCTACCCTGATCATGGTTTATGAATTATGCACATGAACTATATGAAAGTACTCTTAAAAAAATTGTTTTTCTATGAATATTTACAAAATTTTAAAATATATACAAACATGTGTGAGTCCTAAACTTCTAAAAGATCAACATCCTCAATGTCTTGTCCTGTCACAGTATCTGAGATATAAGGCTTCAGCCGTTGCCCATTTACTTTAAAAATAGCACCCGTACGAGGGTCAAAAAGATCTATCGCTCCATATGGAAACACCCTATGCACAACAAATGGACCATTCCATCTTGACTTCAACTTGCCTGGAAAAAGATGAAGACGCGAATGATAAAGCCATACCTTTTGCCCAAGCTTGAACTGTTTCCTAACAATATATCGATCATGAAAATGCTTAGTTCGAGCTTTGTAAATCTTTGCACTCTCATAGGCCTCATTACGCAATTCCTCTAACTCACTCAACTGTAATTTTCTCTAGACTCCAGCTTGGGTCATATTGAAATTGAATTTTTTTATCGCCCAATATGCTCTATGTTCTAACTCAACAGGAAGATGACAAGGTTTCCCGAAAACTAATCTAAACGGTGACATACCAATCAGGGTCTTAAAAGCAGTCCTATAAGCCCACAAGGCATCATCAAGGCGCTGAGACCAATCCTTGCGGTCTGGTCTGACTGTCTTTTCAAGAATCCTCTTTATCTCCCTGTTAGATACCTCAACTTGGCCACTGGTTTGTGGGTGGTAAGGTGTAGCAATCCGATGATGCACAGAATATTTTCTAAGTAAGGAAGCTACCTGCACATTACGAAAGTGCGTACCACCATCACTGATGATCGCTGTAGGAACTCCGAACCGACTAAAAATGTTGTGCTTGATAAATCAAAGCACCTCTTTATGATCATTGGTCCGGATGGCCACAACCTCGACCCATTTTGAAACATAATCAACCGCCACTAAAATATATGTAAATCCAAATGATGGCGGAAAAGGACCCATGAAATCAATGCCCCAAACATCAAAAATCTCCACAATCAGAATAGGTAAAAGAGGCATTATGTCGCGCTTGGTAATGCGACATGTTTGCTGACATCGCAAACACTTCCTACAAAATTCGTGATCATCTCTATGAAGTGTGGGCCACCAAAATCCAGACTGAAGGACCTTTGCAGCGGTCTTCCGACTAGAAAAATGACCTCCACAAGCTAAAGAATGACAAAAGGATAAAATGGAATGATACTCTTCTTCGGGCACACATCTCCAAATCATCTGGTCCGGGCAGGATCTAAATAATTCTGGTTCCTCCCAAAAATAATGTTTCACCTGCGCAAAAAATCTATCTTTCTCATTCCGGTTCCAGTGCGCAGGATACTCTCTAGTAACCAGAAAATTTACGATATCCGCGAACCAGGGTAAACGCTTGACATGAAATAACTGCTCATCCGGAAAAAAATCAACAATCTGTCCTTGATCAATAGATGAATCTATAGTCAGTCTAGACAGATGATCTGCTACAAGATTCTTACATCCACTCTTATCTCGAATCTCAATATCAAATTCTTGTAACAGAAGAATCCAACGAATGAGACGCGGTTTAGCATCCTTTTTACTCATCAAATATCTCAATGCGGCATGATCTGAGTAAATGATAACTTTGGAGCCTAACAAATATGATCAAAACTTCTCAAGTGCAAATACAACAGCTAGTAACTCCTTCTCAGTGGTAGTATAATGCATTTGTGTGTCAGAAAGAGTCCTACTAGCATAATGAATAACATGAGATCGTTTCTCAATCTTCTGTCCTAAAATTGCTCCAACCGCATAATCTGAAGCGTCACACATAATCTCAAATGGCACTGACCACTCAGGCGATCTGAGAATAGGAGCAGTGGTCAATGCTTCCTTCAGGGCCAAGAATGCCTTCAGACAGGCATCATCAAACACAAACGACTGATCTTTTGACAACAGGTTACACAACGGTCTAGAAATCTGACTAAAATCCTTAATGAACCGTCTATAGAAACCTGCATGCCCTAAAAATGAGCGCATTTGCCTCACAGAAGTCGGTGGAGCTAATTTGACAATGGTCTCCACTTTGGCCTTATCGACCTTAATACCTTTCTCAGACACAATATGTCCAAGAACATTCCCCTGCTGTACCATGAAATGACTCTTTTCCCAACTCAATACTAGATTTGTCTCCCTACAGCGCTGAAGTACACGAGATAACTTTTGGAGACAATCATCAAAAGAAGAGCCATAAACCGAGAAATCGTCCATGAAAATCTCAAGGACATCATCCATCATGTCAGAGAAAATCGCCATCATACATCTCTGAAATGTAGCCGGGGCATTACAAAGCCCAAACGGCATCCTCCTATACGCAAATGTACCATAGGGACAGGTAAATGTCATCTTATCCTGATCCTCGGGATGAACGGCCACCTGGTTATATCCGGAATATCCATCTAAAAAGCAATAATATTGCTGGCCTGCAAGTCTTTCTAAAATCTGGTCGATGAACGGTAACGGGAAATGATCCTTCCTAGTTGCACTGTTCAACTTTCTATAGTCAATACATACTCGTCATCCCGTAGTAATCCTCATGGGAATGCTCTCTCCTTTCTCATTGTTCTCCACAATGAGCCCAGACTTTTTGGGAACAACTTGGGTAGGACTCACCCACTGACTATCGGAGATGGGATAAATAATCCCACCATCTAACAATTTAACTATTTCCTTCTTCACCACTTCTTTCATGTGAGGATTTAATCTCCTTTGTGATTCTCTTGAGGGTTTAGCTCCCTCATCCATAATGATCCGATGCATACAAAAGGAGGGGTCAATCCCCTTTAAATCCGCCACAGACCATCCAATAGCTTCCTTGTGCTCATGCAAAACCTGTAACAACTGATGCTCCTGTGAATCTGTCAGGTTTGCAGAAATAATAACTGAGAGAGTCTGCTCTTTTCCTAAAAAGACATACTTGAGTGAAGCTGGTAAAGGCTTCAACTCCAACTCTGGGGGACTCTCTATCGATGGCTTTGCGGGCTTCTCAGCTAACTCTGGAAGTGGTTCGGAATGCCAAATCCCACTGACATTATCTGCCTCACTATCTATCATATCAAGGCGATCCTCTTTGAATGATTCATCAACCTCCTCTTGAGGTGGATCACTCAACAACCAATCATGTTCAGCTTCTATAATATCCTGAATGATATCAACCTCAAAAGAAGCTTCTTCAGTATCAGACTCCATCGATGCAAAAAAAATGTTCATCCTCATTTTCCTATTTCCAAATGAAACATCCATCTCACCAGTGCGGTAATTGATGCACGCATTGGCGGTAGCTAGGAAAGGGCGACCAAGAATAATAGGAGTCTGTCTGATGCTATCAACTCCCTCCATATCTAATATCACGAAGTCGACAGGGAAATAACAATCCTCCACCTTGACTAAAACAACTTCAAGTATCCCTCTCGGGACCTTAATCGATCTATCCGCTAATTGAAGCGTCATAGGTGTAGATTTCATCTCTTTCAATCCAAATTTGTCATAGAAGAAATCCGACAAAATGTTAACACTTGCCCCAAGGTCAAGCAAAGCACGCTCAACAGTGATGTTTCCTATGACACATGAGATGATAGGGGTCCCTGGGTCCTTAAGTTTGGGTGGAGTCTGGTGTTGCAATACTGCACTTATCTGCTCCGTCAAATATATTTTCTTCTGCGCATGGGACCTCAACTTCCTTTTCTGCGTACAAAGCTCTTTGAGGAACTTTGCATATGCAGGGACTTGCTGAATGACATCTAGTAAGGGAAGGTTTATATGGATGTGCTTGAATATCTCAAGCATCTCTTGCATGTTTACTCCCGACTTACCTAATGCTCTCGGTTTCTCTAACGCCTCAGGAAAGGGGGCTTTAGGAATATGGGTTGTGGAAGGCTCAAATGGAAGAACCCTCTCGCTTTCCTGAGGTAAAATATTAGGGACAGGCTGCTTCTTACTTATCTTCTCTCTTTCTTCTGCAGCCTCCCTCGAATGGTACTGCTTCCCACTTCTAAGGGTTACTACTGCCTGAGCTTGCTCTTGATGTGTATCTGTCATATGCAAACTCTGCAGAGGTTCTTTACCCCTAGGGTTAACTATAGGCTGACTAGGCAATGCTCCCTCACTTCTCCTGCTAAGTGCTTCAGCGAGCTGCCCCATTTGAGTTTCTAATTTTGAAATCGACTGGGTATGTGAGCTCAAATTCGCCTTAATATCTGAAAATGCTTGTAGCATTTTGTCCTCGAAAGACTGACTATGTGAAGGCTCCTGAAAATGGGTTTGATTATAAGCAGGTTGGGCTGGAGGATCATTGGATCTGTGAAATCCAGGTGTATAACTACCTTGCCTGAATTGATTCTGGGAAGAATTAGGGGCTTAGGCCTGTGAGTTACGCCATGAGAAATTTGGATGGTTTCGCCAGCCCGGGTTGTAAGTATTGGCAAATGGATTGGGTGCAGACCTAGCAAAGTTTTGAGTCATCTGAGCTTGCTCTTGGACAAACTCAGGATACTGTGACGCAGCTGGACACTGGAGAACATGGTGTGCAGGACTCGCACACAACGCACACACCTGTATGGCAGGAGAGGGACCCAACAACAATTGATCTAATTTCTGGGACAGTTGGTCTACCTTGTTGCTCAACTCAAGGTTCATCCCTATCTCGAAAATACCTGCCTTCTTAGCGCTATCCTGTACAGGTGTAACTCTATCAGACCGTGAAGCTGTCGCGTGGTGCATCGAATTCTCGCTTAATGTCTCAAAGAGCAACCACGCTTCATCCTCACTCTTGAGCATGAAAGTGCCCCCACATGCGGCATCAACCATTTGACGATTCTTCTCAGTAAGACCGTCATAGAAATATTGCACCAGTTGCCATCGAGGCACCTGGTGATGGGGACACTTGCGGAGAAGATCCTTCATCCTCTCCCAAGTCTCATGAAACAGTTCCCCCTCTATTTGCAAAAAACTGGTGATGGCCTTTCGATACTGATTCGTCTTACCGATTGGGAAATATTTTTTTAAAAATTCTCTTTGCATATGTTCCCACGTGGTAATTCGAACTGTATCTAACGCCTTCAGCCAGTGTTTGGCTTTATCGTTCAGAGAGAAGGGAAACAAAGTCAACCTCATAGCATCATCTCCAAAGTTGTTGATTCTCACTGTCGAACAAATCTCTAAGAATTCGTCGAGATGACGATATGGGTCTTTATTGCTAAGGCCATAAAATGAGGGTAGCATTTGGATTACACTGGCCTTAATCTCAAACTGATTTGCTCCTACATCAGGTCTTGTGATGCAGGAGGCGGGAGTATAGGTGTTAGGCATGAAGTACTCCCTAAGGGGACGAGTAATCTGCTGATTCTCAGCCATGGTTGCAGATCTTTGGGCTCTCCTAATAAGGGACTCGGGGTCCTCAATCGGCTCTACCAGCTCAGGGTCAAGTGAGCGTCGCCCTTGCATACACCTCTTACTAGACCGGTGTAGCTCACGTCCTAACTTTGGGTTTTCTACCTAACTAACGCACTAAGCGGCCAAACCACGCAAACCACAAAGCGGGTAAACTAAAACAACAAAAACTAAACAAACACCACGCAGTTACACATAACAGAGATTATGCAAAGAAATATAAAATCTATGTGTACTGTACCAATAGTACACAGTCACCTCTAAGGGAATCCTATTAGGTGGGCTGTGCAGAAAAGTAAGCTCGTCTCTAAGATATGCACATACGTGGTTCTAAACCTAAATGCACACAAACACTAGGCAATAAAGTGAATACTAATATTACGCCGTTCCCCGGCAACGGCGCCAAAAATTTGATGTCTTCTTTTAAATCGTTGTAATTTTGAAAAGATTTTTATATGAAAAACATGTGAAAAACAGACATCAAATAATAAAAACCGGTTCTCACTAGTGGATGAGACCGGGTCGAACTCAGGGAACGAGAATATGTTGTATTCAAGCACACAAATCTAAACTAATCTTTATTGCTGAATTATTGAAATGTAAAATGTTCAGAAAAGTAAAAACAACTAGCTATTACAACAAATGAATACCCTTCGCAGAGGGCGTAAAGTGCAATATTTACAAACCCAATTAAAATTCTAAGTCTAAACTGAAAAGAAAAAAAAAATCTTCTATCTTTGTACTTCGTGTCACGTAGTCTCTTCTGCTCCAATCTCGTGCAATCCTGCACAAGTCAAAAGGACACGAGCAGTACCAGAAATAGAAATATACTTGCTAAATGATCTAATGAAATCACAATTCACTAAGAAATGCTAAACAAGTAACTACTTAATCTACTAGCAAAGCACTTAACAACAACTAATTATATCTAGCTAATTACTTACTAACATCTCACAATTAACTAATATTCAATTAACTAATGTCGAACAAAAACAAGAAATGGACAAAATAAGAGATTTATGTAAGGAAAAGCAAAACAGTAATTGAAATAGGAACAAAATAGTGAAATTCAACAACAAATGAGAAAATACTAAACAAGGAAAATGATTGAACTAAGTAATTTGAAACCGATACATGAATTAAGAGTAAAACTGGAATTTTATTTTAGAATTTGAAACATGAACAAAAAATAGAAAAAAAATTAGAGAAATGGCTGAGTAAAGAACAACAAGAAATCAGTTACTTTTGAACACAGTGCTTGCAAAAAAAACAATTTCAGCTATCTTTCAAAATTAGAATTTTAGAAAAATAGCAAGAATTCAGACACTTGCCGGAAAATGAACATTAACAGCTATTGAACTTTGAATAACAGATTGAGTTCAATTGATCAATCGCCAACTTCTATCAGACATTTTAAGAAAATCATAGTTCAGCTTTGAATATTGAACAAAATTTTACAGTACTGAACAGAATTTCTGCATATTAGTGAAATACAATCAATCAAAATACTCAATAACTCCAGTGGATGCCGGAATTCACTCAGGCGATCAAATTCAGTTTGATCAAATGCAGATGTAATGTAGAGAATCACTGGAGATGCAACGATTGCAGGAATTCACTGAAACTGTAAAGCTCAAAAGCAACTTCAATTCACCAGAGAGATCAGATGATCTATTGCCGGAAAAAAACAGAGATGCCAGAAAAAGAAAACACGATGATAAAAAATTAGAAACAAATATATCGATTTGCATTTTAATCACTTGGAAATATCTCAATCCGGTTTCTTCAGTTGATCAAACAAGGCTCACTCATACTGGAATCTCTTAAACATCATTCAGTTGATCAATCCATATTTTAATTATCAAAGATTTACTCACCGGAAAACAATAGCCGCACGGTGATCAGAATTCAGTAATTCTGATTCCAATATTTCTATCGGATTCAGATATCCGATTGATTTTTTTCAAAATTAATCACTGAAAATTCAATTAATAGACACTTCATGGAACTCAGCCAGATCAGTCATCAACAATTGCAGATCAGAACAAGCATTCCAGCAACATACTTGTCCATCGCCGGAGTTCTTTACAGAATTTTTTTTTATTTCAAATTGAGATTCAGTAGATTATCATTCAGAAAGAATTAAAAACGAAGAAGAAGAAGAAGGAATAGATGACTTACCAGGAATTGAAGGAAGAGGTGGCTTCCACCTCGTGCGCTGCCATCGATTGAAGAACTCCTTGCCACCGGATGATGAAGATCGGCTGCTGGAAGAAGAAGAAGAAAAAGAAGAAGAAGAAGAAGAAGAAGAAGAAGAAGAAGAAGAAGAAGAAGAAGAAGAAGGAATCCGGTAACTGGGAAAGGGGAATAAAGGGAGAAAATCAGAGGGGAAGAGAAAAATTTTGGCGCACAAAAATGAAAAGCACCTCTCGATTCTGTTTTTGGGTTTTTAAAAGGGCTCAAACCGGTTGGAATCGGTTTGTAACAAAAGTTATTCGGTTTCAAAACTTCCAAACCGGTTCCAGCCGGTTTGGTTTTCAATTTTCTTCTTTTTAGAAATACAAACCGGTTCCAACCGGTTTGTATTATTATTATTTATATATATATATTTTTTTAGTTTTCCATTAATTTCAAAAATTACAAACCACAAAATGGTTTGTTTTTATTATTTTTTATTTTTTTTCAAAAGTAAAGAAAACCGTATGAATCGGTTAATTATGAAAATTTTCAAAAACAAAACTATTTATAAAAGAAACTTCAAAAACTAATCTACTATATATTTTTTTCTTTTCTAAAAAAAACACAAACACTTAAAATGAATATAAAACTATTTTTTTCTTCAATTTTTTCTTTTTTTCTTTTTACTAAAAACTAAAACCAACTACAAAAACTAAAATAGGCATAAGAATGTAAAATACAACTATTTTTCATGCATTTTCTAGTTTTAAATCATTTTAGCACATTTACTCAAAAACTAACATAAAATTGGGTTTTTGAAATATTATTTTATAAAATCATGCATATTTAAATGTTATTAAACCCTGAATTATATGCATGATCACTTCCTCTTCCTCCTCCTCCTCTTCGTCCTCTTCATCTTCTTCTTTATTGGGGGCTCATCTACTTGGTATATTATTTGGATCACATTATTTCATACGTGTGTCATCGAACAATGGAGATGTGATATGCAAACCATGTGTGACATCTTGACCATAAGAGAATTCATACATATCGTCTGATTGATAGTAATCACCCTGTTCAACAATCGTGTCTTCTTGTAACTAATCATACTCAGGCTATAATTTAGACTTCATATTGCAAACTGTCCATCATTCATTTCTATCTAACTTCCTTGTATTCAGATATGAAGTATAGTAAACTTGTTGAGATTGTGAGGGTAATATAAATGATTCATATGTTCCAAACCTTGATTTATGATTCACCTCCACAATGCTCGAGGCTTTGTCGACTCTTGTTGCTGTGAGATCAAACCAATGACACTTGAATAAAGTTACCGTATTATTTATGCCTAAGAAAGTCAACTCCATTATTTTTTCAATAAAATCATAGTAGTCAAGTTCATTTTTACCGTAACTGCTACCCTTGACACACACCACTATTCATTGTTGACATATTTACACCATAGTCTTTTGTATGAAATGGATAACCATTTACGATGTACCCATTGTAATATTGCACAACTTTGGTCAGACTGTTTTGTAAATCACATATTCCTTGGTCATTAACATCACCATGGCGGACCTACATGCATAAACAATGACTGTAAACATGACCAATTAAGTAACATATTGTTGTTTACATAGAAAAAATGCTTGTCATCGTCCTTACCAACTCTTTCAACCATGCCCAAAACTTATTTTCACGTTCTTTCTGTACTTCTGAATTAGTGAAATATGGAAGTTTTCTTTGCAACTCCAAATCAAATTGTCTGCACTTAATAAATAATTATATTACCGAAACATGTACGTAGAGAACTTAGTGTAACATATTATGTATACTTACTCGATGTAGGGGTCGATCTCTAAGCAATTAAAAAGGATATAGATTTGTGCTGCATTTTGCTCTCGATCTTCCAAGGGTCTTGACTGGCAACTGCCAAAGGCATTCCAAAGTGGTTTAAATATCGATAGTTTGTCAGCCACAATAACTTGTTCTCAATCATCATTACGAGGTGGGCAAGTGTAACATGTTGGAATATGAGGCTCAAAGTACATAGATATGAAATTTGAAATCTTTTCTAAAGTGTACGCCTCACAAATTGAATCATCCACTATTGCTTTATTCCGAACCTTTTTTTTAGGTCAAACATGCATCTGTCAACAATATATATCTCTTAATACAATAAATTTTCAATAGCATTAGAGAGAAAAATATAAATAAAAATATACCTTTCAAATCGGTACATCCACTGATATTGCACAGGACCACCAACCCTAAGTTTATATGGCAAATGTATGATCACATGTTCCATAACATCAAAAAATGTTGGCGAAAATATCTTCTCTATCTGACAAATAGTAGTGACAACAAAATCCTCGAGATTGTTTACCACAGTTATTACAACTTTAGATGCACACAATGTTTTAAAAAATCTATTCAACTCGGATAATACCCCCTATATAGGTTTGTCTAACATATCATGTAATGCTAGGGGAATCAACCATTGCATAATGACATGATAATCATAGCTCTTCAACCCATATAATTGTTCATCGTCTATCTTCACAGCCCGAGCAATGTTAGAGACGTATCCATCTGAAAATCTCAACTATCTCAACCACTGACAAACCTGTTTTACTTGATCTGGTCCAAGCATGTATCTTGCCTTTGGTTTCAGTACTTTGCCATTGTACTCTTGGAGTTCCAATTTTGATCTTTTACATATTAGTTTTAAATCCATACGGGCCTTTGGATTATCCTTCATTTTTTCTTTTGACATTCATTACCGTATTGAACACATTATCAAACACATTTTTCTACACATGCATCACATCCAAATTATGTCGTATCAATAAGGTCGGCTAATATGGTAGTTTCTAAAATATAGATTTCTTTGTCCAATTGTGCTCCTTCCCAAATCTAAGGAAGGGCGTCGAACTACGAACATCTTTCAGTCCATATGGAAAGTATCACAATCATCTTAAAATCTCTATGCCAGACAACCTTATAGGTGAACCTTCTATTTCAGTTGTGCCTACTCGAAAAGCATTTCTTTGTCGTCGTAATGGATGGTCGCTGAGTAAAAATCGACGGTGACAATCAAACCAACATGGCTTCCTTTTATGCGTTAATCTAAAAGATTTTGTATCCTCCATGCAGTACGAATATGTCAACCTCTCATATGTGCTCTAATCAGATAACATACCACACGCAGGGAAGTCACTAATTGTTCATAAAACAACAACCTTCATATTGAAGTTTTGTTTTTTTGGGCATTGTACGTGAGAACATCGTCATCACACAATATTTTCAGTTCATCAATCAATGACCTTAAATATACATCAAGATTTTGTTCCGAAGATGTCGGACCAGTGATCAATAGAGACAAGAAAAGATTTTGACACTTCGTATACAAAATTGGAGGAAGGTTGTATGGGGTGACAAATTCTGGCTAACACGAGTATGGGGTTGATCTACCCCCAAATGGATTGAATCTATCTATACATAAATTGAGCCTAACATTTCTCACTTCCATTGCAAAGGTTTGATGAGTACGGTCAAAGTGCTTCCAAGCTTCCGTGTCAACATGATGTGTGATCTTGTCTTTATCATATCGAACTTTATTTGCATGCCATCTCATGTGTTTAGCTGTCCTCGAAGATATATACAATCGTTGCAATCTAGGAGAGAGAGGAAAGTAGCGGAGTGACCTATATGACACTTCTTTTGACCTCATGCTACCATTGCCCATTGTCTTTGGCTTGAACCGAGGATGCCCATATGATGGATATGATCTGCTATTTTCTTGATCTTTAAAATATAACATGCAGTGATTTGGACAAACATCTATATTTTGATACCTCATACCTAGATTGTTGACCATGACCTTCGCACGATAGAAATTTTGGGGCAATTTCTCATCTTTGAGCAACATACACTTCACAATAGAGCAAAGACGATCAAAACATGATTGACTCAAATTATATTCTGACTTCAAATTCAATAGTTGAAGAACTGCAAACAAGATAGTGTGACTCTAACAACCATTCCACAGTGGCTCATCAGCATCTCTAAGTAAGTCATAAAATCTAGTAGCTGCATCGTTTGATGCTTCTTCCTCTACCTCAGTTAGTACATCACTAAGACCCATAGCAGAACCTAGTTCTGGTCCTGCGGCATCTAATATCAAATTCACATATGGATTATCGTGCACCACATCTACCCGTATGTCAAAATTGCTCCAAAATTCTTCATCATAAAGCATCCAATTCTGATAACCACTCACAAAACCCTTTATATATAGGTGATGTCTAACGACATGAGGTTCTACAAATCGATTGTTCTTATATATCGTGCAGGGGCACCTGATCCGACCGATGGGATCTACTATATTGACACTTGTCGTTGCAAATTCAATAAAATTGTCAACACTATCCATATATTCGAGTGACACCACATTATCAACTATCATACGGTACATTCATTCATAGTTTGCGGCCATTTTATCCTATTATGTTACATATATTATCTTCACCAGTTAAAAGAGAATCATAATAATGCTATGATAAAGAAAATATCTAATTTATCATGCATTGATGGTGAATGTAATGATTTAATATATATATATATATATATATATATATATATATATATATATATATATATATATATATATATATATCACAAACACACACACACACATATATATATATATATATATATGATGTCATTCAATCACAAGAACTATGATGTATGCATTGCTAACTTAATATTTTCATGTGCAAAACCATCACATCATACTTACACTCATCACAAGGATATTTAGAATGATGAAATCACATTCATCAACACAATACATTCATTTGAAGCATGTTTTCACGATACAATTTCATATGGAAGGTATAATCAAATTGAAAATAACTTCATGCAAGCATGAATACAGTCACATCAAACATGTCAATACAATCACTCATTTATACCACAACAATGTCAAACATGTACCTGTATCAAATACACTCTAATATCCCGCTAACTACTACCATGACTATCATGGAATTTGAACTCCAAAAATAAGAGCACTTCTATTTTCATATATTCAAATCATGCTCATCATGATCTTCGAACTCCACAAAAGCAGTTCTAGATATCTACAACTAAGTGAGTGTGTGAAGAGAAAAGTGTTGCATCCAAGAAAGTAAATAACATGTGATGCGCCTGCATCACTTAGTCACCATGGGTATTTACCAGATTTGCATGCTTTTGCCTTTGCATTTTTCTTATTTATTTTTGCATGACATTTTTAGCTGCATGTGATGCTTAGTACCAAGCATTGCATAATTAGCCAGCTATGCACCTGCAAAGCACAAATATACAAATAAAAACTTGGTTTCTTCAAATCAAATGGGAAACCGATCCCATAAATCAAAAGGGAACATGAACTCTGTTTGAAGACAGAAAGGGGGCCAAGCATCTCATGGCAAAAGCACAACACATAGCCATGATGACGTTGGGTACCAAAGCCAACCCCACTAATGTCCAAAGCATGCATAGCAGGCCTGAATCTCCCCCCACTAGCCAGCACAACCGCCGAACGAGTAGGCACGCTGAACGCGAGAGAGGGAGAGCGCAGGGAGCAGGGAGGGTCTCATCCTCCCTTGCCGCAACAGGGAGACAAAAAATACTGGCAGGGGCTTTAGCCTCTGCCAAACTGCCATGGCTGCCGACCTGATGGAATACTGGCTGCCAAAAAAGACAGTCAAACATGGCTTTAACCACTGCCGGTCGACAAGAAAGAAAAAGGAGGACAAGAAAAAGAAGACACACAAATGGGAAAGAGGTTACCTGTGGAGGCGGCTGACGTCGTGGGTTACCCGGCAAGGGTCGCCGGTGAGAGCACACGAGGGAGGCAGTTGAGATGGTTGCCTGCGTCGATCCTGGTAAACAGAAGAAGAGGACGAAGGAGCGAGAAGCAGTGGTGGTGGCGTTGTCGCCTAGCGGTGGTGCTCGCCCTCGACAATGGGTCGGAAAAGGCGATGAGAGGGAGAGTGTTTGGGGGTCATCAATGACGGCACACGACGGTGAGAGAGATGGAGTGAGGGAAGAAGGAGGATGTGAAGGAGAGGGCGGCGGCGACAGACGACAAGATGAAACAGAAAGGAAAAAGAAAGTGGCTCACATTAGGGTTTTGCGAAAAAATTAGTGACGGAAAAATCTGTTGCAAACGCCATCGCAAATATGCGACGGAAAAATGTTGTCGCAAAGTTGCGACGGAGTTTCAAACAATTTTTTTTTGTTGCTAATTAGCGATGGATTTTGAGAATTTTTTTTTGTTGCTAATTCCGCAACTAATTCCAGTTTTAGAGACAGATAGTTTTCTCTTGCTGTCATAACTTTACGATAAATTATTTTTTTTGTTTTTCCGCAACTTTACAGATATTTTTTTTTCTGTCACTAAATAATGTTTTTCTTGTAATGGTGGCTCCCACCCACCCACCAGCAAGGTTTAATCTGACATCTTATCTTAACGCCCTCATGCATACACTGCTGGCCACAGCGGTGACTCTCATGGTGGTAATGTACCCTAATTGTGATCCACAAAAGTTCAATTATGTGATCATCCGAATAATGATAAAGGCACGTAATACTGTCAAAAATAAAACTGACAATGACGAAGATGGTAGTCACTTTTGACACCATTCCTTATTTTTATGGATATGTCAAACATGGCCAATTCATGACTCAAAACATGTTTTTTTTTTGAAAGAATAATCAAACTACACAAAATATGTCAAAGATGACCACTTGATGTTTTTAGTTTTACCGTTTTGTTGCCTGAAAAATTAGATGCCTTGGTTAAATGGCTTGTCTAAATTGTCTCCGGAAAATATCTGGCACCGTGTGTCACCTGAAAAAATCAGGCACCATGTAAGATCTCTTCAGGCGCCTAAGCTTCAGCAAAAGGGTAAAACTGACAAATAAACAGTAAATTGGTCATGTTTGTTATATTATATTTTTTAGATTGCAGTTAGTAACGATATTTCCAATAAAAGCTGCCTGATAATAAATAGAGATGCATAAAACTAAACTTGGATGCAGCCTAGGTTAGTAGCCCCGTTCAAGAGACACTGTGCCTCATTGATGGACATGGACTCGTGTTATCATCTCCAAGTTTCAGCCTTCATTCTCTGTGATGCAAAGTACAGCGCCTTAGTCTGAGTTCCCCGACATCAACTCAAGTTGAAATGATAAAGAAGAAAATAATTTTGATTTAGATTCCGTACCAAATGCATATTATTATTATTTTTAAAGGCAAGCTGGGGTTAGGCAGACCCTTAACATATATCTCTTAAGCCCCATGTGGCAGAGGGATTCGAACCTGGGCCTCCAGCTTGTCACAGTACCCCGCTTACCAATATTATTGCAAACTAGCAAAGTATATGCATATGCTTACCCAGCAGGGATGGAAATGATAGCCTGAGGCTTTTGTCAAATTTACACGAGATTGAGGCATCAAACAAAGCTATGCACCAAGCATCCCCGATTTTTTTTTATTTTGCCAACCGGCCGGGCCCTGATTGTCTGGTAGGAGCAGCTAGTTTACAGTCACCTTGTGTTGGGACGTTGCAAGTTCAAATCCCAATGGTATAGTTGTCTAGGGGTCTGCCTAACCCAGCTTGTCTTTTAAAAAAAACAACGTTTTTTTTAGAAACTGTGATGTTTTCAAAGGATGATATAATACTGAATCTCACATTAAAACACAGTGATTCAAGGCTTTGTTTGGGAGCTTTGAATCAGAGGTGTGTTGCAGTTTATCCCATGCTCTCATGCTCTCTGACTTTTTTGGAGCCGTGGTGTTGTCAAAACCACTAGACCAAAAATGGAGTTGGCAGCCATTTACAAGAGGATGTTGTTGGCAACTCCATCATGCTCTCAACACCACATTTTTTTTTGGATAGTTTTTTTGTCTTTTCAATAGCCCTAAATGCTACATTTGACAACACATGGGAATGATGTTTCCATCTCAATGCAAGGCTCCGGGACCAGTGTTAAGGCAAGAAAGTCATGGATTTCAAATCCGATCATTCAAAAGTCCATGACTTGGGTTGGCTTGAAGATGATGAGATCATGAGAGCCCATAAACTTACCTTTCATGATGGAGCAACTCATGACCACTTATAGGAAATAGCTGAACTATTGATGGCCGGGTACTGACCGAGAAATGTTTGACCGTACTATGGCCTAGTGTTTCTTGGCACGATTCCCCCTTGTGCATATAGTTGACAAGATGTTATGAGGATCTTGAATAGACTGGACAATATAGGACTAGGACAAGGCTCACCCTATAGGCCCTCCTGATTTATTTGAGCCCAATTATCATACATCAGGAAAATAAGTTGAGTCAAAACATGATTTACCTTACCCTCAGTTTTCTCATATTGAAGACCCCCCAATACTCATATAGTAGTAATGTTCTTAATGAATTTTATTTAATGCAAGAAGCATTTAAAGAAAAAGGGGAAAGAATAAAGAAAGGAAATACTTCATGATGCATGAGGAATGCCCTTGTGGTGATGAGGTACACACGTAAACCGAGGGCAGTAGGGATAGTTGGGGTCTGCCATTTCAGAAGAGGAGGACCCTGAGAAGACAGCAGTCCCCAAACTAGGTAAGCCAGAGAAAATGTCACTATCGGGAAGAAGAGCTCCCCTTCTTCTTTCAAGTCTGCAATCCTTCCCTGGCAGTTGGTGTGGCTAGAGGGGAAAGATTCATCATATAAGCAAAACCTTACCGCGGTTCTCAACTTCATACTAGCTATGTAGTTTAAACTTTGATCATGGCCATTCAAACACACCCTACATGTTTTGGTAGACATCCAAACTTTAGCTCGGTTCTCTCTCTCTCTCTCTCTCTCTCTCTCTCTATCTATCTATATATATATATATATATATATATATATATATATATCTTTTCTCCAACTTTAAATTTGCTTATTAAAGCATTTGACTGACTGAATTTAAATTTATTATAAATCATGCTTTTGATCAGATCAATATAACAAAAAAAAATAGATTTTTTCATGAAGTTTTAGTACGATACAAGGCATTCACATTTTATCGCTCTAAAAATAAATAAATGTAAAAATTACATCATCTAAAGCATGAATTCTGCAAAGCAAATTATAAATACATATGTACAAATGAAGCAAACACAGATGCATATGCCTTTCAGCTGTTTTGGTCAGTTTAGGACTTGCACACTACTTTGTTCAATGCAGAATTACAACAAATGTTGTTTGTTGATTATGATATCACAAGGTGTACTTTTAGTTGTAGGAGGTGCTCATCACAGCTAGGGCTGGGAAATAAACCAAGAAGCTTGTGGCTCTTCTTTGTTGGCTCAACTCATATAGCCTCATTGAGTAGCTTATATAGTATCGTACATATTAAAAGAAGCATTATAGCAGAAGTGGTTGGATAGATACGCTTGTAACCACTAGGTTTTATCATCTATGGACCCATTAATAACAAAGGCTTATTTTACTTAAATGAGACAACTTGGGTTTGGCTCAGGCCTTTATGACCTGAGCTTGGCTATGCTTGCATGAGCCAGATGAGCCGAGTACAAACATTGTCTAGCTGTAAACAAGCCAAGCCTGAACAACCCTTGTTTAGTTAGTTTTGTTCATTTCACTAGACTTAGTACTTACAGTTGCTTTGTACATGACGTGTTTAGCAAAACTCCGTTTCTTTGAAAACAAGATACCTAATGAAACTATATTTTTTAAATGCTATAAAAATGCTGAGAGAAACATCTAGAACATGAAAAGGGACCATACAATAAAGAAGAAACAAAAGGTCCAATTTTACTTGAATATTTTGAACCATCCTATTGCTGAATGGAGAGAGAGATCTAGAAATCATATGATCAAGTTTTATCAACTCAATTTTACGTAGACGTGTTTGGCATGGTTTGTTTGCTAAGGTTTAAAACCTGGACATGTTAATATTTTTTAATCATAAAATTTTGATCTAAAGAATATGATTTTTTGAGTCATAAAATTTTAGTGGATTATAGGTCATTGGTCTTTGAAGCCCAAAAAAACCTACTGACATGTCACAATCATCTCATTCAAAACTCATTTTCTACTAAAAGAGCCTTAGATTACATCTACAATGTCCGAGCTACATAAAGAATCTAAAAAATATGAAAAGAGGGTGATTCATATTTAATAGTTTTGTGCTTTCAGTAACCATAGGGGGCTCCGCTTGTCTGGTAGGAGCATCTACTGCACGTCGCCTTGTGTGTTGAGACGTTGCAGGGTCAAAACCCAATGGTATAGTTGCATAACTGGAGGGTTCTGCCTAACCCCAGCTTGACTTTGATAAAAAAGCTTTGTGATTTCAGTAGCACCAAACATTAATCCCCCTCCCCCTCTCACTCTCACACAGACATAAATGGTGTCTGGATTGACTTCTGTATCATGAACTTCCAACATGAAAGTTGTGATTTTTTTGGTGATTCAAAAATCGATGCTCATAAATATACCAAAATTTTTAGATTTAAAAATTATATAGTTTTTTGTTGTAAAAACATGATCCAAAGATCAATTCTTAGCAAATTGAGTCCAAACAACTGCCGTATGAGAACTTGGGTCAATTGTATTCATTATACGTACTTCTATTGTAGTTTTTGACATGGATACACTCTCTTGCTTTTATGGATGTAGCAATAAAATATTCTAACCTTCACCGCCCTGGGTGGCCTAGGAGGTGCTGACCATTGGGTTTTGACCTTCCCAAGTTCAAATCCCAACGGGTGTGCGCGTGCCTCGAGGGTTCCATGTCATAAAAAAAAAACACTAGCCCTATGCATATTCAACAAAATTACTACATTAATAGGTTTAATCATAGCTAATGCACAATAAATTTAATTTGCAATACGATCAAAATTCAAGGGCTCACATTTCATGAAGATAATAAAAATGGTTAAAAAACGAATAAGAACATTTTGTAAATATGGTTTATTTACTATGCTTAAACGTTTTATCATACTCAATGTACCTTGGGGTGTCAACCGGTTGGGTTTACCTGGACCCGAACCAAACTCTATGGGGTCCACGTATGGTGATAAATAAGAAAACCCGATTAAGACTTGGGTCCAGACCCAAAGGTCCGATTAATACATGGATCTGGGTATAGTTTGTGAAATTTTATACCAGACACGGGTTCGATGCGAGTTCAGATTAAGACCCACAAATTTTCGATGTAAAAGTGATAAAAAAACATTATTTTACAGGGTATAGCCCGGGTTTGGCTCATGTAGTTCTTATTGGATCCGGGTATGGTTTCTCTTATGGTCGGTCCAAGCTTGGACCCAATACCATACCCAAAAATCGGGTCAGGTCTGGTTCCACCTTGGTCCGAACCAAACCGGACCCGTTGACACCCCTAATGTACCATTAGATTTAGTTTTTAAGATGGAAAAAGTCAACATGTTTAGCACATGAAGATAATGATTTAAAAGTAGTCATTAAAGACAATCTATAATGGCGACATTTATTAATCGTCGTTAGTGACATATCTATAACAGCGATATATAAAGTCAGTGTTATTGCAATAATTAATTCAACTCCAATAATAGCAACGGCTTGTGTTGCTCTTAACGAGTCACCGCTATTGACCCTCATCCTTGTAGTGAAGTTGCAATTCATGAAGATAATGATTTAAAAGTGGCCCAACACATCATGGAGTCAACTTTAGCACATGAAAATAGTAAAGATGACATTAAACATGATTTAAAGGCTAGTTTTTGGCTTTTGGATATCAGATCTATGTAAATCCAATTATGCACCATTGTGGTTTAGTACTACAATAGAAGCACCATATACATTATTTGCTACAATTTATGGATGTGTTCAACGTGATTTATTTAGTTGAAATCGACCCTTTAGTCGTGTTTTTTCAATGAAAACGTGTTTTTTTAGTTGAAATTTTTGTGCTTTTTACAGCCATGGAGTTTTGCATCGCCCAAAAAAACCTGTATACTTGGAAACTTATGATCTAAAAGAATCCGTTCCAATGAGACTTGTAGATCACATTTATAAGGTTAGATTGAACAGAAAAAAGGTTTTGTCAAGTGAATTGTAGGTAAAATCAATTATAGTAAATATTTACTCTATATATGTTGGGGTAACGTTCTGTAATGGAGTGATTAGGTACAAATGCTTCTGGATCTCTATGGCGTAAGTTATTTTGATCCAATCTGACCTCATAGATGGGTTCAATACAGTAAAAATAGCGAGAACCCACTTTTGAATCATGCTTTTTTTAAGAAAAATCACAATTTTATGATCTAGGAAAGTATCAAACATTATAAGCTGTTGATTTTTTATGCCTTATAAAAACCTACCAACACATCCTAATTGAACTATCTTAGAGCTGATTCCCACTAAGAGAAATACGTAGATACATCTCTAAGGTTAGTTTCATGAAAAACTATCAAAAAGTAAAAAATAACAAAAAGAGGCATTTATATCACATATCTTTGTTACCAATGTTCTCGTATATATGAGATGGGTGTATTGTCAAACAAGTAAAATGAAATCGGACACATTTTGTGCCGCTTGAGAGAACGATCAGCCTTATTCTCATATATATATATATATATATATATATATATATATATATATATATATATATATATATATATATAGAGAGAGAGAGAGAGAGAGAGAGAGAGAGAGAGAGAGAGAGAGAGAGAGATGCATGTGTGCATGAAAAATAATGTCTGGTCACACCGTCAGGGTGTGACAGGGGCTGAACAAGGAGGACAGTGGAGGTGGGACCGTGGGGGTGGTCGTGAAAAAAAAAATGAATCAGACAAGAGAAGGTCTTGTTCAGGCATACATGTCAGTGGAAGTGCTGTAATAAATGGTAAAAAAGGGCGTAAAAATTTCAAAGAGGAAGAAAATATTTGTTGCCCGACAAAGAGCCTAGGGATGCCTTTGACACAGACTGCACACACTGTCTCTTCCATCACAGGACACAAGCCTTATTCTGCATAGCTTGTCAAAAGTAGGTTATTTGCCAATCCCGGCCAGTTCCCAAAGATAATTACTAAACACCATTCTTTTTCTTCTTCACAGGCATACCTTAAACCCAATTAAATAGCTCATCCCTGGTATTATTATTATACTTTCATCCTTTTCCCGCATTCATCAGGTTGTGAATTATTTGGCTGATAAAATGGTCCTTGGCAAAAATAGGGATCTGAGATTCTTGGTTTTCTGGTCCAACCCTCCTCCATCAGACTAGAAAACCATGGATTTATGAGGGTTTAGAGTCAGATTTGAGATCCGTTGCTCACACCATACCTAGGGATCTCTGTGGACATTGGGTATTTAAACCCTTATATCTCATATTTGAGACAAATATGAGAGATCCAAATGTTGAATTGGGTATTGGATAGGGATGCCAATGGTTTGGAGCAAGGATGAAGGTTATGCAAATTGTTGGCTGTTCAGGATTTGATCAGATTCGATTGTCCTATGTATTTAGTTGTTCTGGATTCGTCCCGTTTGCATCCATAGTATTGGAGCTGAGGCATCCGAATGTACGCTAGGGTCATCTTTCTTAAGCTTGTCTTTTCTTTGATTTAACATTGAGAACCCATCACAATGGTTTGGCCATCTCAATAGGGTCTGGTCGGTGTCCATTGTGTAAAATTCCATAAGCACTTCCCCCTACCCACCAAAGATAGTTTACCATTGGCTTTGGCCTAGCAGCAAAGGACGCATACCTTGAGTATCGAACCATCGACCTCCTTTAACTTTAAAATCTTAGTCCATCCTATCTAGCAAGGTGTGCAGAGCCCTTGTGGGCTTTGTTTAGGTATGTATTCTTTACCACATACAGTTAGGGCAGGTAAACGAGCCAAACGAATCGAACAAGATTGACTCGTTTACAGCCATATAGTGTTCGGACTCGGCGCTCGTGCGAGCTGAACCAAGCTCAGCTTGTATAGGCCTGAACCAAACGAGCTGAGTTCGAGCTAAATAAAAAATTAATTTTTTTAAAGGGTTCATAGCAGGATTGAAACTCTTAACCTGTTCCATTCAAGCCCAACCACCCAATTGAGCTAGCTAACATGCATTTTTGACATTTATAATACAATAAATTCTACATAAGCTATCTCAACAAGCTTATATGAGCTGAGATGAACACCCCTTATTCGTGCTCGACTAGGCTATGTATAACGAACAAGATCGTGTTTGGCTCTCCATCCAAATGAACCGAATATGAACGAGTTTGGGACGAGCCGAACCACGAGTTGCTAGGTTGGTTTACCAGCCCTACATACAGTTCAAGCCTTCTCTACGCAGACTCATCCAAACAAAAAGGATAGTATAGTATTTTTTTTTCAAAGTAATTAGGAAACCATCAGGATGGTCAATACCCAGTTTAGTTTATGATCAATGAGAGGGTTAACCGTTGGATAAACAGCTGCTGCACGTTTGCCATCATTAGAAGTTGATAAATTCAGGCGTTTATGTGGGCTTTACTATGAGAGAGAGAGAGATTTGGTCGACTAGGGTTTCGTGTGAGGAAAATCTAGAAAGCAATGTTTTTTTTCAAGATAAAGAAAGAAATGTATTAAATTCCAAGATAGTCACATTCTCCCACTGTGATGGTGCAGTTGGTTATTCATTCTTTTGCCTTTCTTCTCTTGTCTTTTTTGCTTTTCTAACCCTGCTAACTAAATTTGCTAAAAGTGCTCCCCAGATATGAACAGAAAAAATGGCAAGCATGCCTCCTTTATCCTTCTTCTTCATGGCCACACAACTCATGAGATATTAACCCGAGCACCCCTCCACATCCCTTCTCGCTTTCCCATGGACCTGATTATCTAGAAAGAAAGATATCGAGTTAAATGGCCAAGTACCAAATCATGTTCTCCATCCTCAGCTTCATTACTGTTGCTCTTCTTTGTTCTGATAAATGTTGCTGCATAGGTGAGAAAAATCTTCAGCTGAATAGTCCTTATATTGCTTATGACAAGATTTTCATGTCATTACTGTGTTGTGCTATATTCAGATTCCAACAGTGTCATGACAAGGAAAGCTGACTGTTGCCCCATGGTAAGCTACAATTCATATTTATTATCTTTGTGGGTTTCTGAGATTTTGACATGATATTGTATGTCATAATCCATATATAATAGATATCTTTGTGGGTTTCTGAGATTTGGCATGATGCGTCTGAGAACAGTCGTGATTCAAAACAATGATAGTGGTGATAATGTTAAGTAATATTGCAGGAGAATGAAGAAATCCAGAGAAAGGCTGCAGTTTTGTGGGGTAGCAAAAGGAGAAGCCTGAGTGGACTGGGCTCATCTCCCCCTCACTGCAAATCAAAATGTGGGGATTGCTCACCTTGTAAGCCTATTCATGTGTCTGTTCCACCAGGAACACCAGTGATCACAGAGTACTACCCAGAGGCATGGAGATGCAAGTGTGGGAACAAACTATACATGCCATGATCTACAGCATCTCTCTCTCTCTCTCTCTCTCTCTCTCAGGCCTAAATTTCTGATAGTCTTGGCACACCATGAAAACTAGATAGGAAAGATGACTGCATATATTGCTGGATGTACTTTTTTTAAAGTCTTTTTCTTTAAAGTGACAATTGCTAATTAAGTGATTTGGTACAGGGTAAAAATCTTGTACATGAAAAATTCTTTAGTAGTATGTATCGCCTAGAGAAAAGATTTCCTGAGGTCCCCAAAATCTCTTTTGGTATGGGAGCCCTTTATTTTGTAATCCTAGGAATACCACTCTTGATATTGTACCTATAAAGTGTTGAAAGGCTATTTTCTTTCCCTTTTCTCAACAAGTCCTTGCGACGGGAGAAAATTTTTGGGTGGTGCTTATGATAACTGATTTTGGGTGATAATGCTTAATGTGATTATCTTATTTTTGTTTATGTAATGATGTTTAATGTGACTTAACTCGCGAAGCTTCACAAACAGTCAGTGAAGCCTGTTGAGAGAACGCTGCCAAAGCTTCAACAATTTCTGCAAAAAGTAGCAGAATATCATGATTATCATCAACTGCTAGAGCTCGATGAGGGCCTTTGAGAACTTGGACGGGACAGATATTGTAACAGTTCACGGCCACAAACCCAAGGTTCAGATTTATTTAAATATTATTCATATGTAAAGAGACTTTCATGGTTTGTGGGGAGTTTTTTTTAGTGAAGCTGGGGGAAACCCCTGTGGGACTCTATCTCTAGCCCCTCGGTTATGATCATAATGACAAATATTGACGATATTTTGAAGCTATTGGAAAAAAGATATTTTGGTTTTTATTTTGAATGACTAAACCATTGTGTGATATTTTCAAAATATTATGATAATATTGTTTTAATGAAAATATCACCATCTTATTGCCATATTTATGCTTTTAATGGATATTTCGTGTGAAAAAATGGATTGTTCTATTTTTTATATTTTTTGCATATTTGTGTTCCTATTTTTTAAATATATGTATTTTATCGATATTTTGCCAAATAGAAACGTGAATTTTTATGAGATATTTTTTGCCGATAGAAATGTGTTTAAAATGCTCAATTTCTCTTGAGATTCTTGTTGCTGTCGTTTACTTGTTTTAAACTTTTGCCACTACGGTTATGATAGTGAAACCTAAAACATCAGCAAATATAGTTTGGATTAATTATGTGTGACATTTCAATTATTTGAGTAGTTGACAAGGCGGTAGCTTATGTTATGGTATGTTGAAGAAATAAATTTGGTTGTTTTAAAAAAGTATCCGTTGTCCCTAGAAGGGGGAACTAATGTCCAAACACAATAAATGCATTTGGTTCTAGTGGTATTTTTGCTTATGAAAATCAAATATCAGTGGCAGTATGATCTCATGCTGAACTTATAGGTGGAACAAAAGGGAAGTTAATTCACATGCTTGGTGTTGCACATCATCTTTAATGGTAGGTCATTATGTATCAGATAAAAGACATATATATGGGCGCAGTGTGACAAATATTGGTGATGTTTTGAAAATATCATGAAAAATATGATATTTTAGGTTGCCGTTCTTTTTTTTTTTTTGCTAGGCCAAATGAAAACTCTCCATCACTCACCGGAAATTGACAGGCCTCCAGTTGGTAAAGCCCTTAAAGTTCCTCCTTACCTTACCTTACCGAGAAGTAAGCCCAACTTTCACCTTGCATCAAGGGCAGCGATTCTAAAAAGGCTTATCAATTTAGATTTTTAATATTTTTTAAGGGGTTTAATTCTTTTTATATTATTTATTTACAAGTGACACATGTCATATGATGGTGAAAGTTGACCAATTCAGTTTGCTTCGATTTGATCTAATTCTTTTTATTTAAAAAAAAAAAACAATTTACCTAGCAAACCTACACTACACGATGAGGATCAATAGCAACAATTTTTCTTGATGCTATTGCTCTATTTCTCGCCATTATTGGCCTATAGCGGCAAGAATTCTCGCCGTTAAGTCACCATAAAGAAATAGCCTTTGTTGACCAATAATGGCGACATTTATAAGTCACCGTTAAAGGTGACCCAACGTCAACGAGATTACTCATCGGAACTAAGAACACTAATAGCGATGTGGTAGCCTATAACAACGAGATTGTTTTAACGGATGAGATACCCTATAACGGTGAGATCTCTAGATCGTCGATATAAACTACCTGATATAAACTACCTATAACATTCATATGTCGTTGTTATAGCCTATAGTGACGAACATTAACTCGTCATTGTATGCTATAATAAGGATAATTAACTTGCCATTATAGGCTGCCTATAACAACGAGAAAGGGATCTTGCCTATAACGGTGAGATAAGAATGTCACAATTATAGGATATAAATCTGCAAATTAAAAACTACAAATTAGTTTTAGTTTTTTTTTTAATTCAAATACATACACTTCAACAAAAACTTCAAATATACTAAAATTAACAACTGAAACATACATTCAACAAAAACAACGTTACACTTCAAATATACATTTCAAACATTCAACTTCAAACATACATCCTCAAACATTCAACACACTTCAAACAAACATTCAACAAAAACTTAAAATACATTTTAGAAAACATACACTTCAAAAATACAAACCTCCTTTAAGACTGCAACCAACACACTTCAAATACAAAGCCACTACATCCTCTCCAAGACTGCACCAAAGACACTTCAAATACAAACCCCTTATACTCCATTTCATCATCTCCAAGCCTGCAACAAACATATACAATTCTAATATTCATATAAATCAAAATTTAATTATAACAATTATAACATTATAGCAAAGAGTTACTTCATCAAAACATATACACTTCTCATATAAGCAAAGAGTTTAAAAAATTTAGATATAGGATGTTGCGCATCTATAAAGGTCTTCATCTTCTCTCTGAACTTCCTAGTTGCTTCTCTCTTACGCCATTTCATTTCTTAGTTGTTGGACCTCCATCTGCGTTGCTTTCAGCTAAGTAGATAGTTGTAAAATTCGAGCCTGGCTGGAGTACGATGGTTTGGATTAAAAAAAAATGCACCCATCCTCCTCACATGTCTGTAACGCTCCTCGATGACCATGACAAAGACGTTTCGATGCATCATCGAGGAGCTTCCTTATAAAAAAGATGTTGAATTTTTAATTTTCACATATTGCAGCTTCGTCTGCACATCATTAATAATTGGATATTAGTAACTAATGATAATGCACAAAATAGAATGAATGAATATGGTGCTATAAAGTGTAAATTACTTACAAAGGTATTTTCTGTTTTGATACAGATGAATGTCGTACGATCTAAATGAGTGTGTGTCTCTTTATAGAACGTACTAATTATCGATTCCTACCCATCTATTTCAGTTTGTAAATAACAAATTAGGAATCTATTAAATAAAACATATTTAGCACTATACTATATGAAAAAAGCAAACTTAGAGAATAAAAAACTTACCCTCACATGATACCTCTGAAGGTACGAAGATGATCCAGTGGTATATTGGACCATCTATTTTGCTCTATTCACTAAATTTTTCTTTGATGTCTGCTATTAACCATAGAAAGATCAATTAGCAGACAAAAATTTAAAATTTGAACATTTATTGACTTATAAATATACATCCAATATTTACCATCCAATAGTCTCCGATGAAAAACATGCAAATCTCTTTTCACACTTCAGAGTTGACTCTCTTGAGTAATGTTGTTATGCTATATCACGATTTTGAAACTTCTGATAATACTTATAGAAACCTTCTTGAACCTTTGAGTATTATAGTTGAAGTTGCTTCTTCATGCACTACTAATGTTCAGGTATATCTTTATCTAATTAAACTATTTTTGCACTAAATTATCAAAATATAGTTAGTAACACTTATTTTATAGATTAATTTGTTTATCAAAATATAATTAGACAATATACTTACATAAACTGCCTCACACATCACTATCTTCTCATTGTTTAGGACCTTCTTCCATGAGTTATTAATGAGTATTGCCCACTCCCTAATGATGCATAAAAGTTTCTTAGAGAATACAGAGGAGCTTTCACCCATGACTCCTTACATCCTAGGCTTGATAATTACTAATGCCTTTCATTGCTTGATTTATCTTTGGTAGCTACACATTTGTGCTAGAAAGATTCTGCAGTTGTTGATTTATAGTAAGAAACAAAACAAATATTAATAGGAATGACAATAATAACTTTTTAATTATAATAAAAAATACTGGATTAATATTTACCTGAGGCCACCATGGACGACTCTAGAGTTGCAGTTTCCTATGGTGTGTGGGGGGTCACATCTTCCTCCCTTAAAGTATCACCCACCTGTGATCTGAAGTTGATCTCGGCTAGGTGTTCATCTTGGTTGGCGGGTGGTGAATTGATCCACAGGGAGGAAGAACGCCCACCTCATCATCATGAACGATATGCCGACATCTGTTAATTTCATGCAAACAATATTAGATCAGACTATACTGTACAAAATTGAATCATAAAAGAACAACATCAAATAAAATGAACGACAACAATAAGATCATGGACTTAAGATATCACATAATTATAAAATATAAACAAGGGCCATATACATTTTTTAACTTGTGTTTAAGAGAAAAAAAGAATACAAAGGCAAAAAATAGAGCAATAATATATGCACTTACATTACACTTCCTTTGTGACCCTAGATGCTTTGTTAATTCTTCAACTGATAGATGTTCAATTGTACTTATATCAATTTTTTTGTCTAGCCATGAGTCTTCCAACCAATTAAGACTTGCTGGCAACACATGATCATCCTTTTATGTTTGTGATGAAGAATGTTGCAATGTTTACGAATCTCCAAACAACACACATGACCTACTAAGGTCACATATCAAAAAATCAACCAAATTCATTCAAGAGTAACAAATCACAAAAATTCTAAACTAAGTTCAATCTCCATTCAAAACATTAGTACATAGGCACATAAGCATTCATTTCAAAAAATATATTTCAGAACCTAATTAGCATGTAGCATTCTATCAAGGATTCATAAAGTGCAAATAAAAAAAGAAACTATAACCAAAGTTAATATAGCATGCAGATTCCAGAAATCAATTCATCTTCAAAAAGTTAAACTCAAATCCATAACAAGTATAATTTAATAAGCAGGTGGTAGGTGTACTTTGCAAGAATGGATTGATTGTACGCAAAATTTAGAGAAAGCTCAATCGGATAGAACTAGAAATCGCTTGTGAAGACTTTAGCAATATCATTGGTGCTTTGCCCGATTGCATAATATTCAAAAGAACACTATCAAATGGAGCAGTAGCATCAACTATAACTATGTCTTCCAAAGAGTGATCAAAATGTTAAAGACGTGGCTTATGTCTTCTAAGGAGTTGAATGCTAGCAATATTCAAAGGATTATCATGGGAGTGGCTTATTGCTCATAGTACATGCATCATGATCTAAGACCACCAATAGCTCCTTTTAAGATTGCAGAGTTGGCATGAAAGAGCAACACCACAAGATACACTATTCTCAACCCCTACTTATAGCTAAAACAAGTTCAAGACAAGAAATGTGCATGGAAATAAGCCTTGTAACTAGGAGCAGATTAGGATTTAGGGTGAATCTATTCAAAACATGTCATAAACATATATCAAACTTCAGATAATCATGCAACATGACAAATAAGTGCTAGTTCTCGTAGCTTGCCTAGGATCATGCTCTTTTCCTTTAGTAACATGGCATATCAAAATCTAGTGTCTACAAAACATAAAACATATAAAAGCAAATCTAGTGTCTACAAAATATAAAACATATAAAAGCTCCTTCGTGTAATAAAGTTGATTGTATATATAATATTATATCATAATTGCAGAGCCACACCTTTGTGCTTGGGTCTATGACAACCAAACACCATTTAGTTCATCGCTCTGCTGAACAGTGGCTGCCAAAATATAATCAAGAGAGGAGAATATCTTCAAGATAGGTTTGCAAAACTTCAAATTCACATGCAATGTACAAGCACAATTGTCACAAACAAATCAACAAGGGGAGACGTGCACATGCAACATACACAAGCATTAGATACTTGCTATAGTTATTAGTGATAACATATACATTGAAGCAGGTTATATGTTCCCCCCTTTAACACGCAGGTGCGTGTTCTCAGGTCTGAATGAGCGCCACATATGTAAGCACGTAGGACTCATTTCCTCGTGTGTGTCGGCATCATTTAGCATCAGAGTTCGGTGCATTTGCAAAGACCTAAGTACCCTTTCCCGCCATTAGCGCCATAAAATGATGTTTTAAGTAAAGGACATAAATGTCCTCCCGCTAGAAAGGGTTATCCCTTATAGTTCTGGACCACCCTTTGACGATGCACCATCTGCTCTAACAAGAGTTCCCTTTGACGACGCAACCTTTGGCGTCATCTACTGCCGCAAGAGCACCCTTTGTCATCGTCTACTTCCGTCGGAGCACCCTTTGTCGTCGTCTACTGCTTCCGGAGTACCCCTTTGTCGTCATCTGTTGCTGCCAGAGCACCCCTTTTTGTCGTTTGTTGTCGTTGAAGCAGTTTTGGAGCACCGTTGCCACCATCGACTGCATCTACCTTCTAGGTGTTTCTCCTCCACTGTCGGATTAGCAAAACTTGTGTCATTTTGGTGAGTTTTATGTAAATAAATTAATTTGTAAATCAGAATGTTAAATCTTACAACTGGTTGTATTATTCAAGCTAAATAACACCTATTTTCATACTGAAACAAATCGATTTGTACATATCCACCTTCTGGGTGTCGAAAAATAGTTAGCATGATTTGTTCTTTTGAAGGCCAAACATTACAACGATATGTACTTATAAAGGCTAAATTTCTACAACGATTTGTAAGTTTGAATTTAACAATGATTTATACATTTAAAATAGTAGCAATTTGTTCGATGCAACAATGATTTATATGTTAGAAGCAATAGCGATTTACGATTCATGATTTGTACATTTAAAGCAACAACGATTTATATATTTAAAGCAGCAACAATTTATGATTTACAACAATATGTACTTATGAAGGGTTCGATTTATACAACGATTTATATGTTTAAAGCAACAATTTGTACGTTGCATACAACAACGATTTATATGTTTGAAGTGGTAGTCAAGTGTATTTATGATTTATGAAGTTACCATGATTTGTACTTAAGTTTGCTAAATCGTACTACGATGTTTAGTTATGAAGCCAAAATGTTACAATGATATGTACTTATGAAGGGTGTAATTTGTACAACGATTTATACGTTTGAAGCAACAACGATTTATACGTTTGTTGCAGTAGCGATGTGTAATTATGAAGTTATCTCGATTTGTACTTAATTTTGCTAAATCGTACTACGATGTTTACTTATGAAGCCAAATATTGCGATGACTTATAATGTTGGTGATTGTGTAACGAATGTGATAATTTGTAATAATATATACTTGGGGAGGCAGTTGTAACATATAATGATGCGGTTAAATTTATGTGTTGTCCGTTGAGAACAGGACATTGATTTAAAATTTTGAACTGGCAGGGAAGAAAAGCCACAATATTTTATTTTCTGTCTGTAATGGCTATATCGCACTGCTTTTTTAGACACATTTCCTCTTATCACTCCTCAATCGCCCCCTCTCTCTCTTTTTGGCAATAAGGATGTCTGAAATGGAGAGGACAACCGCAACGCCACCGCACAAGTCGCCTGCGGTAGCTCTGAGAAGCAAGGGTGCCTCCTGTGTCTCCCAACTCCTCAGCCTCCAACCACCACCATCCCTTCTTGTCGATGTTGTGCCTCCCACCCCTCATCCCACACCCAAATTTTCTCTTTCTCCCACCTCACCCATTGCCAATCATCCACCAATCCCATATATATGAGGGTTATGTAAAGTACCAAAATATAATAAGCATTGAGATTATGATTTATTATTTACGTTTAAAGCAGAATGATTTATACGTTTGATGCAATAATGATTTATACTTGTTGACGATAGTGATTCACGTGACAACTATTTAATTACAGGTACGGCGTGTTGAAGCGATTTCCATAGAAATCGCTAAATGAGCAACTATTTGAACACACAAATGGCCACCTCATGTCGCTACAATATAAATTCTTCACGCACAGGTTTCAATTAGATACTACAAATATCTAACAAATCGACACTAGAAAGCACTTAATATTTTACAAATCAGAACACATATCGCATAATATATTACTATACCTAACCCTATACCCTAAACCCTAGACCCTTAATATCTTACTAAACCCCAACCCTAAACCCTAAACCCTTAATATCTTACTAAACCCTAACGCTAAACCCTAAACCCATAATATATTACATAATTTGTCGCTAACTTGCCGACCAAAAGTTTGCGATGGATTATATTCAGCTATTATCCATCGTTATGCCATCACTAAATAGCGACAAATTAGCAACAGCTAAAATTCGATGCAATTTAGCGACTAGGATTATGCGATGAACATTGTCTGTCGCTAAGGATGTTTAGCCATGGATTAGCGATGAATTAATGACAGATAGTGTCTGCCGCTTATACACATTTTTCTTGTAGTGTACTAAACCCTAAACCCTAAACCCATATACCCTAACCCTAACCCTTAACCTAAACCATAAATCCTAAACCCTAAACCCAAAAACCTAAACCCTAACCCTAACCCTAACCCTAAACCCTAAACTCTAAACCTAAACCTAAATCCTAAATCCTAAACCCTAAACCCTAAACCTTAAACCTAAATCCTAAACCCTCAACCCTAACCCTAACCCTAAACCCTAAACCTTAAACCCTTAATATCTTACTAAACCCTAACACTAAACCCTAAACCCTTAATATATTACTAAACCCTAATCCTTAAACCCTAAACTCTAAACCCTAACATAAACCTAAACCCTAAACCTAAACCTAAACCTAAACCCTAAACCCTAAACTCTAATCCCTAAACCATAAACCTAAATCCTAACCCTAACCCTAAACCCCAAACCCTAAAACCCTAACCCTAAGCCCTAAACCATAACACCCTAAAACCCTAAACCTCAACTGTAAACCAAAATTACACACCCGGCACACATGTTTTGAATACACAAATTGCCACCTCAAGCGCGCAAATCGTAACAATGCAAATTTCGCAGGCAAACGTTTCAAAATCATAATAAAAATATCTTGCAAATCGACACATCTTAAAAATCGATATAATATGGCATACGTGTTTTGAGATATTGTTTTGGTTGTTAATATCGATTTGTAAGATATTATGTGTTTCCTAGTGTCGATTTGTGAGATATTATTTTGTTTGTTAATATCGATCTGTAATTTATTATGCTGAATTGTCGCATATCGATTTGTAAAATATTAAGTGTTTTCTAGTGTCGATTTGTGAGATATTGTTTTGTTTGTTAATATCGATTTGTAATATATTATGCTGAATTGTCGTATATCGATTTGTAAGATATTATGCTGAATTGTTGTATATCGATTTGTAAGACATTATGATGAATTGTCGTATACCGATTTGTAAGATATTATGTGTTTTCTAGTGTCGATTTGTGAGATATGGTTTTTTTGTTAATATCGATGTATGTATAAGTGTAACACACAAATGACACTGAACAAATCGTTGTAATGATAGGTGTTCATAAATAAAAATCAAACAAGTGTTTAGCGTTGTGTACAGTGAAAATGCCACTGATTGGCTTTTATGAGCTATGTTCCTATCGTGATTTACACAATGATGTATGAAGGCTACGTGCTATCGCGATTTGCTTTTACGGGCTATGTCCATGTCAACGATATTTCCTAATCGCTTTTACGAGCGATTGGGGCTTAGGGTTTAGGTTTAAGAATTTTGGGTTTTACTTCAATGATACAAATCGAGTTAACTTCTTAAATACAAATCGATTTCATTCACAAAGACATATCGTTCTTGCCGTAACTTTGTAACTACAAATCCACATGATTTACAACCACATTCACATACAAAAAGTATTAGTATTTAGTTACAATACATCCTGATCAATGGTTTGACTTAGATACAATACATGACCATCATAAAGAAAGAAAACAGATATCATTACCAATATGAAACCCACATGAAAAATAGTGATGTGCTTCTAATGCAATCCAGGTGCAGGAATGTGGAAAGCTATTTTTGAGAGGACATTTCCGTCAAATGCATATCTATGTTTTAGAGACTCCCATTTTTACAAAAGAGATCACCAAAACATACATATCATTCAACGTCGAGTTCATTTCCTACTGCAAAGCGATTCTATATGCAGTTGCGGATACATCCTCTCCAAGAAAATGAGCTCATTAGTAATAGCAACCCACTGCACCATTTTTCTCGAACTGAGGCTCATAGAGACTCTAGCAATGGTGCATCTTGAGAATAGGCCTCACAAACTTCAGCTCAGGCATTGTCCCCTTGAAGAGTCGATGGGTTATATCATAAATCGCTTTTATGTATTTGTCATGAAGTATATCTAAGACAAATACCTAAAAGCGATTTATGACATAGCTCATCGACTCCTTCAAAGGGACAGTGTCTAAGCTGAAGTTGGTGAAGCATATTGTCAAGAGTGCACCAATGCTAGAGTCTCTAAGAATTACCCTCAGTCCGAGAAAAATGGTATAGTGGGCTGCCATTACTAATGAGCTCGCTTTCTTGGAGAGGATGTATCCGCAGCTACATATAGAATCGCTTTGCAGCAGAAAATAAACTCGATGATGAACGATATGAATGTTTTGGTGATTTCTTCTATAAAAATGGGAGTCTCTAAAAGATAGATATGCGTTTGACGGAAATGTCAAAGAAGAAGATGATGATGGAGGAGAAAAAAGAATAAGAAGAAGCTGCTCTACCGCAAAAAAGAAGAAGAGAGGTTAAATAGACTAGGGTTTTATACCTGGACAATGGGTCGGGTAGGGTTTTATATATATATATATATATATATATATATATATATATATATATATATATATATATATATATATATATATATATATATATATATATATATATATATTAGGGTTTTATATTTTGCAAGATTTTACGCATGTGTACCCAAATCAACACGATGTTTAGACTTAGTAAAGTACAAACCGATTTAAGCAACTACCACAACAACGATATATCTTTGTTTGTCTTTGTGAATAAAATCGATACTAGAAAATACATAATATCTTACAAATTGATATACATATCGCATAATATATTACAAATCCATATGAAAATTTAGCATAATAGCTTACAAATCGACTCTATAAAACATATAAAATCCTACAAATCGATGTACATATGGCAAATTATATTACAAATCGATACAAAAATTCAGCATAATAGCTTACAAATTGATATTAACAAACAAAACAAATATATGCCTTTCTCACCACGACACCGTGTGCATTTTTTGCCCAAGAATACCTTCTAACACTGAAGCTAAGTTTTAAAGCATAATCATTATAAAATTTGTATGTAGCTTCCTCATTATTAAACTGCATTCCCTCTACGGGAACATAGTCAAGTGTACTATCATGTAGGCTTGAGGTGCCTGCACCTTTGTCAAGTGCACTATCATGATCATCTACCTCATTATTGACTTGCATTTCGTCTGCTGGAATATTCAAGTCAAGAGTGAATCCAATGTCTGCACCCTTCTTATCATGTGCATCATTAGTGCACATATTCACTTCTTCAGGTGCGTCGAGAGTACGGATGTTCGTTGCTCCATGACTTTCCAATGATTGAGATACATCATCTTCACTGCAACTAGTTGATATGCTTAACACTGTCATGAGCAAAATATTAATTTGTGTTAGCCAGCCCATACGTTTACTACGATTTATTCAGGATGCATATAACAACGGCTATCGATTAGTTAAGCAAGTCAAAGAAACGATTGCATGAATCACAGTATCAAAGCAACAACATAATAGCTTACAAATCGATAATAACAAACAAAACCGTATTTCACAAATCAACACTAGAAAATACATGATATCTTATAAATCGATATATGACAATTCAACATAATATATTACAAATATGTATACGACAATTCAACATAATATCCTATAAATCAATATACGACAATTCATCATAATATACTACAAATCGATATTAACAACCAAAATAATATCTCACAAATCGACACTAGAAAACATATAATATCTTACAAATCGATATACGACAATTCAACATAATATATTACAAATCGATATTAACAAAAAAAAAACAATATCTCATAAATTGACACTAGAAAACACATAATATCTTACAAATCGATATATGATAATTTAGCCTAATATATTACAAATCGATATTAACAAACAAAACAATATCTCACAAATCGGCACTAGAAAACACATAATATCTTACAAATCGATATACAACAATTCAACATAATATATTACAAATCCATAATAACAAACAAAATAATATCTCACAAATCGATACTAGAAAACACATAATATCTTATAAATTGATATACGGTAATTCAGCATAATATCTTACAAATCGATATATGGCAATTCAGTATAATATATTACAAATCGATATTAACAACCAAAACAATATCTCACAAATCGACACTAGAAAACACATAATATCTTACAAATCGGTATACGATAATTCAACATAATATATTACAAATCGATAATAACAAACAAAACAATATCTCACAAATCGACACTAGAAAACACATAATATCTTATACGTCGATATACGGCAATTCAACATAATATCTTACAAATCGATATTAACAAGCAAAACAATATCTCACAAATCGATATACATGTTACTACAACCGTGATTTGCGTTACATTGTATATGCTGAGTGAATGGATGATACCGAATGGAGTAGAGGCCTTTGCTTGCATCTGTAACCAAGCATTCTTGTCAACAGATCCCACTGCCTTACAAATATCTTTAAGTTTCCAAGCGCCGAAATGATAAAATCTACCTGCAATAACAAAACAACGCCTTAATGACACTCACGATGACATACATTTTTCAACAATAGCATGATGACATGGAAAGGTACTCACCACGCTTTAATGGCACTTGTTGGAATGTTTGTGTGTCATTGCTTTTTTCCATATTGCCTAACGAAAACGAAGAAGAAGAGAAGACTGTAAAAAGTGATGGCCGACAAATCTCCCTATAATGCCCACCAATGATCAAACGAGTAGTTTGATTTATAGTTATCTCCACGAGGTATGAACGAGAAGGCAGCCATGTATTGTAGCACAAGCTAAAAACAAAGGCGGAACGTGCGAATCTATATACGGGGAGCTGGAGGATATTTTTGTCCAACACATATCTATCTTACAGGAGGACATTTCTATCAAAAGCATATCTACATTTTTTATACGTTATTTTATTATAAAGTCATCGTGGGTAACATTGGCATATGAATTATCGCGGGTCCCAAGATATTCTTCCGTACACACCGAAACACGTGAATTTGTGTTCCAGGGAGAACACACAACACCATCTCCATATACATACATATATGCATATGTCTATATGCAACATTGGTTTATGACCTTTTTAAATAAAAAACCAATACATTTGTGCTTGTATTGTGCATATCACACAGTGCACTGAATACAAGATTTGTTGTATGATGCACCTCAAGCTAAGATTTGTTGTATGATGCACCTCAAGCTAGAATCATCACTATCTAGTACCTTTATCGTTTCAATATTCTAGCTACCTTTATACTGATGTTTTGGGGATATTTAAAACCCTTCTACTATAGAATCCTCATTTCTCATCCTTTGAGAATGTCTCTAAAGTTTTTAAAACTGTAGGATTTGGAGATTTTTTTTTGCTCATATCTTTGGTTTTATCCAATTCCTCTAAGAGGAAGTTTGTCATTGAAAAAGGTTATTAACTAAAGGATTTGGACAAGCACATTCCATGGCTAAATATAGTTATGATTTTATTGCAAAAAAAAAGTATCAAATCATATGGTATCATTGAAATTTGTAAACTGTAAGGTGAGAATAAAGAAATGGGATTAGTTATAGAGAGGCAAAAGGAATATTTCAATAAAGAAAAGAACAATAGTTTTTTGAAAGAAGAATAATTGATGCCTAGCAATTAATTACAATTTAAGAAGCATTCAATTTTAATATTCTATATTAAGAAGAGAATACATTTCAATAGAAAGAAATAAATGGAGATAAAATCACTAATCAAAACATACTCTAAACTACATTAGGGGTCACACCAACAAACCTTAGTTCCACACTCATAGCTGAACAATCACCTAGTCAATAGCCTCAAGCAAATTTAACTAATACAGTCTGAAGATTGAAGAGGATAACAGTACAATTATAATTTGCAAAATGCAATTTCTCCTTAAAAAGATAGTTCAAATCATCAAAAAAGTAAAGAATTATAAGAATATTATTATAAATTATAGGACAATTAGAATCACTTTATCATAGGACTGTAAGAGGCTATATTGTAAAATTCCTATTGTAAATAGAAAATGAAATAATACCATTTGGCAACCATCTAAATACAATACCATACAAAAGAACTAGCACAAGATTCATAGAGAGAGTATAACTTGCAACAACGAGCAAGACTGCATAGTTAGTAGCGAAGAGGGAGGGAGTTGAGATTGAGAGATGAGAGAGTAGGGAGAGAGGGAGGGTGTCAGGCAGAGGGTCGCTAAAGAGAGCAGCTAAGAGGAAGGGACTCGCTCAAGTGAGCAGGGATCAAGAGACAAAAGGGCATAGAGAGAGGGAGAGTGCTGAGCAGGGGGATGCCAGAGTGAGCAACGAAGAGCGTGGGACTCACAAGAGTGAGCAGAGATTAAGAGACGAAAGAACAGGGAGAGAGGGAGGGAGCCTGGTAGGGGGTCGCCAGAGTGAGCAGAAAAGAGGGAGGGACTCGTCAAAATGAGCAGGGATCGAGAGACGAGAGAGCAGGGCGAGAAGAGAGAAAGAGAAAGAGAAAAAGAGGGAGGCCCCTTTTAAGCCCCCCTCTTAAAATCACTCCCCAAATGTTGATCAAATGGGGGGGTTTGACCTCACTTTATAACAGTGACATAATTGTCACCATTATATAGTAAACCTATAACAATGAGATCGTCTGACTGTTAAATATATCCATTAATGTGTTTTTATGCAATATCTAACAACAAAAAAATCTTGTCATTTTACATACGTAGATGTGTGTAGTGGAAAGCATTCATGGGGAGATAAATATTTTCATTATTGTTGAAGCTATAGCGGCGACATTCAAGACTGTAGTAGAGTAATAACAGTAATATATTTATGTTCTTGCTATTACTCAATAATCATAGATAAACATCTCGTCGTTATTTCTTGATCGATAGCAACAAAAAATTTTGTCGTTGTTAAAGAGTCGCCGCTATTGACCCTCATCCTTGTAGTGCTATTTTAATAACATTGATCAAGTGATGCCTCCTGGCTGTCCTATGTTAAGTTACCAACCACCATCACCTTTAATCAGGAAGGTAGAGTGGTTATCACAATTTTATCATGATATTTTGAAAACATCCCAAAATATGGTATTTTAGGTTGCCGTTTTAAACTCTAAAATATCTTGATATTTTCAAAATATTGCAATTTCATTAAAATGTAAACATCATAATCTTATAATGATATTTATGTTTTTATCATCTATTTTTGGTAAGAAATAGGTGAAGTTATTATTTTTGTATATTTTATATTTTTATTGTTTTTACATTTATTTTTATATATTTTTATTTTTAAATTTTAAATTTCTTAGACCCGTTTGACCGTCATCATTTGTCATTTTTAACGTTTTCACTATATATATATATATATATATATATATATATATATATATATAGGGTAGCTGGAATATGTAAACCAACAAAATATGTAAACTGTTATGCACCGAGAATTTCATGTTTTTTTTTTTTATAAAATTTCACCGTACGGATGCAATCTAGATGCTGGATTTTATAAAAATAGAAACAGACTCTTAGATCATCCTATTATGATGTATAAGAAGGATCTTTTAAGTCTTGAAAATCAATGATTCAAAATTTTCGTAAATATTCAAGCATACAAAATCACATTTTTTGGTCCAATTACTACGATCCAATAGTAGATTCCAAGCAAATGGACCATGGCGAATGCATCTGCATCTGCAGTGTTAGATTTGCAAAAAAAAAACTGTGAAAATCTCGGTTCATACTCGTTTACATATTTTTGCTGGTTTACATATTATAATTTTCATATATATATATATATATATATATATATATGAGACTTGGACAAGTTGAATTCAGACTTTCTCTACTACCAAATTAAATAACTCGTGTCTCTATGACAATAAAGCAGCTGGGATTGAGACCGGTCTACCTCTAAAAGTTATCAATGGATCAGAACTGGTTACGCTTATATCTATCTTGAATCTTAGCCATTAATTTCCATGCCAGGCACAGGGACATGCCAGGCATGGGCAACTTGGTTTGAGAGGAGATCCAGCGATCGAACCGAGCCCACCTTGCACTTGCCACAATCACTGGATGCCATGTATCAACCCATTTTGTTGTGGTGGGAGTCCAGTCAATTCCAGATTGCTGGCTTTGCAGCTTGCACGGATACGGGAGTGCCATTAGCAATTTACTGACTTAATGGACTGTAATTTTGGGATGCAAATGGATCAGATACAGGCTGGATCATGCTTGATCTGAGCTTGAGTACAAATTGTGCTCGACAGGTTCATATCAAAATGGCCCATGAGGGGTCCGCTCATCTGATAGAGGTGACTTGTGAATGTCGATAGTCAAGCTGAAGGAATGTCATGAGTTTGAAACCCATAGGTGTATGTGTTTTTCCAGGAAGCTTGTGAATGAGTAAGGTAGTTTTTAAGACTCATCCAAATCTAAAAAGATCCTTATCCAAATGAGATCAAATGATGTAGGGTTGAAATAATGGGATCCTAAATAAATATGTTAACATAGGATTCATAAAAGAAAAAATATGATCAAGTAAAGAGTGCAATCCCCAAAGGGGTTTGGCGTAGTGGGGTGGGGCCTTGGCTGCTAGATGGGCAGTCAAGGTTCAATTCCCATGGGTGTCACCCCTCTGCGCAGGTTAATGTGTAGCATAGGCCCTGCCGGTAAAGGTCCTAGCCTCAGAGTTTTATGCTGCAGGTATGACGACCGAATGTATGGCAGATGGAGCCAGTGCGACCAGGTCTTCATGCCCGGTGCGATTTCTTCAGGTTATAAATAAAAAAAACAAAAAAGTACAAAGACATTGGATTTGATATGTATCTGACATAAAATTGATTCAAAGCTAAAATAATCCTATTATAACTACTACAAATCCACTTCGTGTACATATGGGACTTAAGTGTAGCATTCATCTCAAGGGGTGTTGCACAGTTGGTGATAGTATGCGAGATATTTAGAGCTGGTAAACAAGTCAAACAAACCGAACACCATGTGTTGGGGTAAGCTCATTTACCACATGACCCAACTCAGGCTCGTGCTGGCTGAGCTTGAGCTTGAGTCAGATGAGCCGAGCCCCAGCTAGCTTGTGTGAAAAAACATATACTGCTTTTCATAACCGACAACAGTGGATTTTCATAACACTTAACCTCTCTTTTACATGTCATAGAGATATTATTGCTTATCATTATGAGAGCTTTGAGAATCTGGTTTACGACTATTGATGATGGTTCACCCCTAATAGGTTTGGTGCAATGGAAGGGCCCTTGGCCACTAGATGGGGGTGTCACCCTGATTTGGGATCTCGAGGGTCTAAGTCCAATTGGTATTACTTTTCAGAGGAGAAGCATACAAAGTTTACACAGAGAAAACATGACTTTTTTTTAATAAATTCAAATTATTTGACCAAGTTCATCATTCATAACATATGAAAATAATAATTACATGAGTGTTTAATGATAGAAAAATAAAACTAACAATATACTCTGTGGCATTGTCGAAATAGTTGATCATGTTCTACCTGCGCTAGTGTGCCTGAAACTTACAATTGTAATTATATAGGGAGTGAGTCTACAACTCAATAAAAAATATTTATAAGCAATAAATGACTTTAACTTATAATTGTAGTGAGCTTTAAGCTCCTAATATGAGTTTAGTTTTCAACACACCACACCGGGCTTGTATATTTTAATTTTTTCCCTTAACTATCTCTATCTAACACTCACTCACAGCAGATTATAACGTTAGGTTGGGTATACCGGTCATAATTGTCTAGGAGCACAACAACCCGTGTAGAACACCCAAATTCTATATTATTGGTCAGACTATAAACCATATATTCTTAGTGATTTTTAGATCACCAGACAGCTCAATGAAACAACAAGAGGAACCCCACCGATGGCTAGCTAGGAGATCAGGCTCAAACTCGACATGGTTTATGTCATATCCTACCTATAATGACTTTCAACCATCAATGGTTGTCTAGAGTTTAAGATAATGTATGAATATAAAACCCTAAGTTATATCTTAGGTTCATTACCTTGAACCTTACTCTCAAACTCGTGTTTCACTCGTTCTTCCACGAGTGTCATCGTAAAATAATTACAATGAATCTCATCATAAATCTCAAAATGATATTAGGGTTCCAACTTTGTATCATACTAAGCATGTAACGACGTAGAGTCTCTATGTCGTTAAATCATTGATGACCCACTCTCTATGGTGGTTGCATTCTGACCACGAACCAGGTAGCCATTTTGCACAGGTCACCGCTTTCGGTATTCAAGAAATTAAGCATGCTAATCTCAATATAAATTCAAACAACAATACCAAATTCAAAGGACTCAAGGCTAATCACAATTTCATCATAATGCATGTTATTCGAAGATTATAATATAAATATGTTGTCATAAGACAATATCTTTTTCTAATATGCATGACATATTATGATTGATGTGCACATATATAATCATCATATTGCAATTAACTCATAAATGGTCATTCTATACATATCATGTTCACACTCAAGAGCTACATTTCTAAATATGCTAATATACAACAACAATAATAACATGCAACATAATATGATTTATTTACAACTAAGATTACTTATAATATCCCTTACCTCGAATGTGAATGTTGCACTTTAATCACAATCGAGTCTCAAGTGACTTTAACATTAAAATCTGATTATTAAACAAGTGTGTTCATATTAATGCACATACATTATTTATATTTTGACAAAATTATCAAAATACCCCTCTCGAGATGATCTGTCAGACCTTGATTTTTGTGTCTCTGCTTTGGTCAAAACCATAAGACAAGAAGATTCTTCTCTAAGATACAAGCTCAACGCACTAAACCTCACTCAATTTTGAGTTTGAAATGCAAAGTTATGCCCGTTTTACTTAATTAGATATTGGGTACATAGAAGGGTAATTTGGTTATTTTAACTCTTATTGAATGACCTGACTCATCCTAGGTCAAAACATGTTCGGCTTGAGTTTAGAGTACTAGGTTTATTGAACCTAGTCTCGACCAAACTGAGTTTGGTTTCAAACTCAATTGAATTCTAAAAAAAATCATAATGGATCTGCTTAATAATAGACGTGGATCCATATCCAGTTTGGTATAACTGTACTGGACCCAACTATTTCAACGAGGTTCAGTTTTGTCTCAGTTAGAGATGGATTGAACTAGTTCAGTTCTGTCTCACTCTGGATCTAGTTCAATTCCAACTAAATCTATACTAAATTATCAACTGGATCTAGATCTAGATCTATAACTATTTGACTGAATTCAAACCCATTTTTATCTGAATCCAAAACCGATCCATCTAGTTATGAATTAGATCTAGATCCAGCTATATGTTGGATCCTAAACTAATCTGAATAGTCTCAAATTGAATTCAAATCTAGTTTTGATCTAGATCCAGTATTGTTCCATCTAGCTCCATACCTAATTTTTTCTGAATTTGGTTTAACTTGGATCGGTCCAAACTAAATGAATCAAACTAAACTTAGATCTGGTCTAGTTCAGTTCAAACCAGACCCAAACAAGAAACTGAGACCTTGTCAAACCCGACTTGGTTCGATTAAGTCGGAACCAGTTTGGTCAACCGAGTCGGGTTTGAGACTATTGACCAGACTCGATCTGGACTGAACCGTACCGAGCCGATCTTGGTCAGACCCGACCCAGTCTGGGTTCACACCCAGGCCGGTTCGGTTCGATCGAGTCAGTCTGAAGTGGTTCTGATTTACTACTAGACTGTGTCAATCTTTTCTCAACTTTTTGGTCGAGACAGAGGGTCTTCCTCCCTCTATCTCACCTTCTTCTGGTTGAAAGAGGCACCATCGGCAACCACAGTGTTTGCCAGTGCCCTCTATCTAGCCCCTCTTCCTCGTATGTGGCTGCCAGTAGTGGGTTTCTACCAGCAGCCTCTCTCTCTCGGCAACAATATTGGTAGCCATGGTTGTTGATTTTTTTTTTGCCACTTGCTGGCGATATGGGGGCGACAAAGAGAGACATCTCTCTCTCAACTGAACGATCCACTGCTGGCAACTATCGGGGAGCGACGGTAGATCCCTCCTCTCTCAAATAAAAGAAAAACGGAGGGGGTGGGGTCGTTAACTTTGCCAAAAGCACTTTTTTTCATTCTTCAAAACATTTGAAGAGAGGAAGAGGCTGCGGTCTCTAAATAGACCGAGTAGAAACTGTTGGATCATTTTTCGGATCACACAGTTTCACAATCGTCATCATGATATAAAACACGAAATAAATAAAGAAATTCAGCAGTGTAAATAGCATGATTAACAAACGACCGAATCAGCAACAGGGAGCAAGCATGGCATTTTCCGCATCAGACCAAAATCCAGACGATAGCATTAGAGCAAACAGAAGCATATAACATAAAGAAAACAACATGCACATGTTTAGATTATGCAGCAGGCTAAGGCGTACGAAAGTACTCCCCTTAGAGAAGATTCTCCCCCACATATTGTGCAAATCAGGGTCCGGCGTCCTTCCCCCAGGATACAATAGCCACGACGAACCGAACGGTGCACTCCGGTGGGTCGTCCTTCAAAAACAGCCTCTTCGAACCAAAGTTGCAGAACAACCCCTTTCGGGATAACTAAGGAAAAAGAGAGAGAGAGAGTAACAGAGAGATGGGAAATCGCAGAGCTTCGGCCAGAATCGCCTGTCTCAACCTCTCTGTAACCCCAGCCCTCACCACGCTTTTATAACCCACGAACGGTTATGAAACGTGGAAGGACCCGTTACGGATTCTGAGGAGACGTGATCCGTTAACGGTCTTCGAAAGATCGAGACCCGTTACGGAATCCGAAGCGTCATAACGGGCACGGAATACGAGGAGTCATGACCCGTTATCCATTCCCATAACCCGTTACCGAATCCAAAGAAACTTTTGGTAAAAAGATACTTGTCTTGATTGGATATGGCCCTAAAGTGCCAATTACCCGAACCCGAACCCGAACCCGAGCCCGGCCCGGCTCGGCTCGGCACGACACGACACAACACGGCACGGCGGGCGCGCGCGCGCGTGTGTGTGTGTGGTGGTCATCCCACTCCCTTGTTCTCAGGAACAAGTGTATGAGTTCACTAATTGCTTATAAAGCTCTCAGAAAACTCAAGCAAAAGCAATATGGGACTATTCCACATCATCAAGACCACCTCTTCCAAAACAGCCCAGTTTCTCCTTTGAATTCTCTCTCTACCTTCCTTCTTACACCTAACATTCCCCCACAAATTCAAAGAACGAAATGGGAGGAAACCAAGATGCAAGATGAGACAATCTGCAACAGGACATATCATGCTTTCAGCAATGGTACCTTCCGGTTTGAACCACTACCTTAGTTGACTAACTTTACCCCCACAGGAACGAAGTGAACTGAAGTCTTGAACTTGAACCTTTGGTGTAGGAGTGTCCATCAGCAACAACATGATAAAGGTTCTGGTTGTAATCTTTAGGGGCAGCGCGTTAATGGCCATGCGCCCGAATCCTGTTTCATGAGTGACTTCAGGAATAACCCAATTCCTTAAACTGCGGCCACACAGTCACACTCACATAGGTGGGCTTCTCCAAAGATGCACTGCTAACATCTCGTCTTGAAGACTTTGAACCCATTCAGAGTTTTAACTCTTCCTTAACTTGCAGCTACAACACCTTTCCAGAGTAAACAGAGGAACAAACACAGATACAAGGTATCAAATTTAATAAGGTGCTATCCAGTTCACCCTACAGCTTGTTATTACCACATTGAACCTACTTTGTGGGATCTCCACTCAGATAGGTTGGGTTGCTACTGTAGATGAACTACTGATGGGTTTCAGTCCCATCCCCTCTCTGGATTTTAGGACTAAAGACTTATCTAGTCCTTTCGTTAATGGATCAGCTGTGTTCTCTTTGGATCCAACATAGTCCACAACAACCACTAACTGAGACACCAGTTCCCTTACAGATTTTATTTTGACTTGGATATGTCTCCTCTGCTTTTGGTTATATTTTGTGCTTTTAATCTTTGCAATAGTGGCCATATTGTCACAATGCACAGATATCGCAGGAATTGGCTTGCACATTAAAGGAAGTTCCTCAAGAAGTCCCTTTAACCATTCAGCTTCCAATCCTGTAACATCTAAAGCACAGAGTTCAGCCTCAAAAGTAGACCGAGACAAGATGGTCTGCTTTACTGATCTCCAGGCGACTGCGCCGCCACCCAAGGTAAATACATACCCTGTCACGCCATAACTGCCAAAGTTCATGGCTATTCAGCTCGCATCACTATATCCCTCAAGAACTGCAGGGAATCTCTTGTAATGCAAACTCAAGGATATAGTTCCTTTCAGGTATCTAAGTACTCTGTCCAATGCCTTCCAATGAGTGCGATTTGGACAACTTGTGTATCTACTTAATTTTGTCACGGAGAACGAAATATCCGGTCTCGTGCAATTTGCAAGATACATCAAACTTCCAATAATCTGGGAATACCTCAATTGAGACACAGGAACACCAGTCGTATTCTTATGAAGAGGGATAGAAGGGTCATATGGAGTTGCTACAGATCTCCCTTGGTTATAGCCAAATTTCACAAGTACTTTCTCAACAAAGTGAGATTGTGAAATGGTTAACCCTTCAGCTGAACGAGTCAGCTTTAAGCCTAATATCACATTTGCAACACCCATATCCTTCATATCAAACTTACTAGTAAGAAACAACTTTGTCTCATTTACAATTCCCATATTGGAACCAAATAATAGAATGTCATCAACATACAAGCATAAAATAATACAACCATCACTTTTAACTTTACAATAAACACACTTATCAGATTCATTGACAACAAAGCCAAATGATAATATTATCAAACTTTTCATGCCATTGTTTAGGGGCTTGTTTAAGTCCATATAATGACTTAACAAGTCTACAAACTTTATCTTCATTACCAGGAGCCACATAACCCTCAATTTGATCCATATAGATCTCTTCTTCAAGATCGCCATGCAAGAAAGCGGTCTTCACGTCCATTTGATGGACCGAGAGATCATAAATGGAAGTCAGTGCAATAAGCACTCTAATAGTGGTCATCCGGGTAACCGGAGAATAGGTATCAAAATAGTCTATTCCCTCCTTTTGTTTGAACCCCTTGGCAACCAGTCTCGCCTTGTACTTGTCAATTGATCCATCTGGTTTCAACTTCTTCTTAAAGATCCACTTGCACCTAATTGTGAAACTACCACGAGGGAGGTCAACCAGTTCCCAAGTACCATTAGAGATAATGGAGTCCATTTCACTCTTGATGGCATCTTTCCAATGCTTTGCTTCAGGTGAAGCCATTGCATCTCGGAAAGTGGGAGGATCATCTTCGATAAGGTAAGTGATAAAGTCACTTCCCAAATCCTTGGTAATCCTTGGTCTCTTGCTCCTTCTAGGTTCAACCACTTCCTCAGACTCATCGGGTCTAGGATGGGAACAAGATGGTTCTACCCCCACATCTGTCATCCTTTCCACATGTTCGGGAATGGAACCAGAAGTTGAAGGTATATCTAAATAAGAAAGATTCTGAGGTACACCAACTTTCATGGGAAATACATCCTCAAAGAATGTAGCTTCTCGAAGGTCTACAATAGAGTTAACATCTATGCCAGATATCTCAGACTTAATTACTAAGAACTTATAGGCATAGTTGTTCTCTACATAACCCAAAAAGACAGCATCTACTGTTTTAGGACCCAGCTTCTTCCTATTGTGTTCTGGGACAAGTACCTTAGCAAGGCACCCCCACACTTTAAGGTATTTTAAGCTAGCTTTCCTATTTCTCCAGAGTTCAAAAGGGCTACTATCCTTATGCTTCTGAGGTACTCTATTCAGAATATGGCAAGCCGTATTCAGAGCATCCCCCCACATATAGGTAGGTAATCCAGAACTCCCAAGTCGAGTATTTATCATGTCAGTTAGGGTTCTATTCTTTCTTTCTGCAATCCCATTGGATTGAGGAAAATATGGAGCAGTAAACTCATGAACTATTCCAACAGATTTGCAATATTCATCGAGTTTATTAGAGGTATATTCTTCTCCTCTATCAGATCTCAATCTTTTAAGTTTTCTACCAGTTTGTGTTTCTGCTTCATTCTTAAAATTAAGAAACTTATCAAAAGCTTCATCTTTTGATTTTAGCAGATACACATAACAGTATTTAGTGCCATCATCTATAAAAGTGATAAAATACTTTTTATGATTTCTGGTTAATACTCCATTAAACTCACAGATATCTGTATGCACCAGATCCAATATTTCAGAATCTCTAACAATCGTATGGAATGGTTTCCTACATTGTTTTGCTTGCACACAAATTTCACATTTTTTAGTTTTATCAATGGAATGCTCAGGAATCATTTTCAAGTTCATCATGCGTTTCACAGAGTTGAAATTCACATGACCTAATCTATTATGCCATAAGTCAGATGATTCTATGTTATAAGCAACATTAGACAATGAGTCAAAAGAAACATCATTTTCTAATTTATCATTGCAAACATGTTCAACACGAATTTTAAATAAACCATCATCTAAATACCCCTTGCCAATAAAAGTTCCAGAATGTAAAATAACAATTTTATTACATTTAAAGTTAAATTCTTAACCCTCTCTAACAAGACATGAACCACTAAGAATGTTCCTTCTAACTACAGGCACATGGTGCACTATGTGTAAAGATAGAACTCGTCCTGAAGGAAACTTCAGATCCACGCGTCCAATCCCTAACACCTTTGCAGCAGTTGAATTGCCCATAGTCACGGATCTGCCTGCAGCAGCCTGGTATGAGACAAAGACAGACTTATCAGCACAAACGTGCACATTAGCCCCAGTGTCAACCAACCACTCAGTTGGCTCATAAACGTGATAGATTTGTGGGTTAACAGAAACATACCCAGTACTGGTCCCAACGACCTCAGTCACCATGTTGACTTGAGGCGTTCCTTCTGTGGTCCCATGAGCTTTGGCCTTCTTGGAAGGACATTCCTTAGCCCAGTGCCCAACCTGCCCACAGTTCCAGCAAGGTTTGTTCTTTGCCTTTTTCTGGATTTTGGCCTTAGGTTTAAACTGGTTTTTCACTGCAGTTCTTGATTTTTGTCCTTTGCCCTTAAAAGCTCCGGTCATCATGTTCACCTTAGGCGGTTCAGTTGGCATTACGATCTGTTTTTGGCTCCTATGCTCCTCTTCAATGGCAATGGCTACCATAAGATCATCTAGAGAAATTTTTCCTCTACGGTGCTTGAGAGACATACCGAAGTCTACCCAAGACTTAGGAAATTTCTCTACGATGGTCATAACTTGAAACTTCTCAGGAAGTTTCATTTCAGCATCAGCCAAACTATGGAGCAGTAGCAGAAACTCGTGTGCCTGCTCAGTGACCGACTTGCCTTCTACCATCTGATATTTCAGAAACTTGGCAACATAGTACTTTTCAAGACCTTGGTCTTAGGTATTGTACTTCTTGTCAAGTTGATCCCATAAACCCTTAGCAGTGGTAGACGAAGAACAGTACACATCGAACAATGTGTTGGACAGAGCCAACAGTATGCAACCACGGCATATACTGTCCTTTTCTTTCCACTCTACAGCCGCAGTAACTGCAGCAGGGTCAGGGTTAGTATCAGACACCGAAGGGCAGTCGATTTCCAGAACATTCAACAGCCCTATCGTAGTGAACCAGATCTTCATGCGTTGCTGCCAACGCTTGAAGTTCTGTCCGGCAAACTTTTTCGGCATACCGGACATGTCCACTTTTGGTACAAAAGCGGAAGAGGTCGACATGCTTAGAATCTTCTCTACGACTGTTGGATCATTTTTCGGATCACACAGTTTCACAATCGTCATCATGATATAAAACACGAAATAAATAAAGAAATTCAGCAGTGTAAATAGCATGATTAACAGACGACCGAAACAGCAACAGGGAGCAAGCATGGCATTTTCCGCATCAGACCAAAATCCAGACGATAGCATTAGAGCAAACAGAAGCATAGAACATAAAGAAAACAACATGCACATGTTTAGATTATGCAGCAGGCTAAGGCGTACGAAAGTACTCCCCTTAGAGAAGATTCGCCCCCACATACTGTGCAAATCAGGGTCCGGCGTCCTTCCCCCAGGATACAATAGCCACGACGAACCGAACGGTGGGGTCGTCCTTCGAAAACAGCCTCTTCGAACCAAAGTTGCAGAACAACCCCTTTCGGGATAACTAAGGAAAGAGAGAGTAACAAAGAGATGGGAAATCGCAGAGCTTCGGCCAGAATCGCCTGTCTCAACCTCTCCGTAACCCCAGCCCTCACCACGCTTTTATAACCCACGAACGGTTATGAAACGTGAAAGGACCCGTTACGGATTCTGAGGAGACGTGATCCGTTAACGGTCTTCGAAAGATCGAGACCCATTACGGATTCTGAGGAGACGTGATCCGTTAACGGTCTTCGAAAGATCGAGACCCGTTACGGAATCCGAAGCGTCATAACGGGCACGGAATACGAGGAGTCGTGACCCGTTATCCATTCCCATAACCCGTTACCGAATCCAAAGAAACTTTTGGTAAAAAGATACTTGTCTTGATTGGATATGGCCCTAAAGGGCCAATTACCCGAACCCAAACCGGCTCGGCATGACGGGCGGGCGCACGCGCGTGTGGTGGTGGTGATCCCACTCCCTTGTTCTCAGGAACAAGTGTATGAGTTCACTAATTGCTTATAAAGCTCTCATAAAACTCAAGCAAAAGCAATATGAGACTATTCCACCTCATCAAGACCACCTCTTCCAAAACAGCCCAGTTTCCTTTGAATTCTCTCTCTACCTTCCTTCTTACACCTAACAGAAACCCCCCCTTTTTCCCTTCTCCCCCACTACTCTGATGATCCGGAAAGGAATGGATAACCCCCCACCTCACTGATCTTTCTGTGGCAACTGCTCTCCTCTCGGGGAGTTCACTTCCCTCAGTTATCCCCCTTCTTTTTTTTTCATTATCTTCCCACCGGGGTTTTACATCAGGGTCCCATTTCCATAATTTGTCAAACCTTTTGCATTAATGTGTGTTAGGGATAAGTTGCTTAGCACTTGCTCAACCGAGACCGAGCACAACTCGCTTAGAATAAAGGGTGCACTGCAGGTTTACATCATGGGAAAAGCGACAGTAAGTATGGCCTGCTTAGCTAGCATGACTAGGTCTGGGATCCCAAGGGTGGTTTTCCCGTCCACGAAAAAAAGACTTGATTACGGTTGTTAAATGGAAAGGAAATTTCGAGAATCATCATTGGTGTGTTGCACACATCAGCTAAGAGAATTCTTGCCCAAAAGTGATTATAGAAATCTTTTGCTTGAGACAGCACTAAAGAGACTTCTTGTCCCCACCCTTCCGATGAATAATTTAAAGTTGAGCAAAAATAACATTTTACGGTTTCTCATTTCTCGGATGGCTTGGACCATCTCTTGGTGAAACGCCTGCTGCAATAAGGATAGTAATTTATTGCAATCACGAAAGAGCCACTTGCTGGAGCTGGCAGCTTAAACAAATAATAATAACAATAAACTACCACTCCATAGCTATCGCACTGAAAGGAAAACATAAGAATAACAATTATGTATAGCAATTAATCAATTCAATGAATTTATGGTCCTCCTGTAGCCATGGAGGTTGACAAGGGCCTTATCCTTGCTATACCACCCTCACTAGCACTTCTCTCAGTCAACTGTAGCCTTGCAACTAAAATCTTACAGACGAAAATTTTCTTACATGAGTGGGCCGTGTCGGCGGTGGTCATCACCCGAAAGAATCAAATTGAACCTTCATAAACAGAAGCAAGCAGCATTAACTACATCGTAATGAAGAGAGGATCCAAATTCCTCATCTCCTTCTATGCTGGAGAAAAGAAGAGATGGAAGCCTCTTCCTCAGTCTCTCTGATCCTATCTGTTCAAGGTTCCTGCTACAGAGACAGTAGACAACACCACAGTAGTTTCTATCCTTACGCAGATTCTACTGCAATCAGTCAACCTGTTCTCCGATCAGGTCTAAGCCAACCACTAGAAAAGACACCCCTTGAAACAGTAGAAAGTAAAAGTGAATTCCCTGAGCAGAAAGCAAGCTCCTTGCAGCAGCTATCAACAGCAAAAAGGCAAGCGCCAGTTCTTTTCGATATATTCTGTTTCTCTTCTTTGGCTTCTTGCTAACTTGATCAACCTCCTTGAGAGCATCAAGATTTGGCTCTGATGAACCACGCTGATACTTTGGTTCCTTGTCCAACAAAGCGACGAGGTCCCCCTCAGAAGACCTACCTAATTTCTTGGTAACCACCCATTCATAGGCACTTCCTAATTGGAACAGGCCAGAAACCATGGCATTGAACTTGGTTACAGACATGGTGTTTTCGAACAGAAGGTAAGGAACAATGAAAGGGAAGGACTTTGGGGCAGGAAGTATGTTGAGGATGGACATGGTGGCAGGTATGTAGCATACTACCCAAAATGGCAGCTCAGTTTCAGGAACAAACATCGTCATAGGAAGGATGATGCAGAAGAGTGTGAAAGAATAGAAGGGAAGTATAAGTTTTCTTAACAGAAAAAATAAGAAAATGAGGTTGGCTTTCTTCCACATTCCAATCTGATCAAGAAAACAAGAGAAGCACACAATAAGTAACTCATTTCCAACTACACAGATATGCTTTATTTGTTATGTAAAACGTTTGGAAATAAGAAATAGCATGTTGTAGGTGCAGACCTTGGCACGAATAACATCAGGTAGGCAGAACCGGAATAGCTGCATTGGACCAGAATGCCATCGGTGTTGTTGTTTTCTATACGCTTCATATGATTCTGGGAGCTCGCATTGGCACTGTAATTAAGCAAAAGAAATCAGTGGCAAGAAGATGAGAGCTGAAAATGAAAGGGTTCTGTTCACAATTCTTGCTAGTTCTAACTAATCCTGTAAAATTGTAAGTTCAGGGGAAAAAATAAGACACAAATAGTGCCTTGCTCTTTACGCTTGTGATCCTCATAAATAATATATGATTTGATTCAAATACCATGAATTTTATTTCTAAATGCGTCAGTATATAGTAAGCAACTGATCCATATATAGTAAGCAACGGATCAATCTTAAGTCTATCACCCCAATTATGATCAAGAACAATACACCAACACAATACGAGGACCATGATTATATCATTTTTTAACAAAGATCAATTAATTAAGAGAACAGAAAAAACGAGAATCTAAAAGAAAATGTAAACAAACAAGAAGCAGCCCTTGTTACCTCTACATCATTGAGGAAGATGAATTTCCATCCATGGAGGTGAGCTCGAACTGCAATATCCATGTCTTCTACGGTGGTCCTCTCGAGCCATCCACCAGACTCTTCCAAGGCCTTTCTTCTCCAAACACCAGCAGTCCCATTGAATCCAAAGAAATTCAAAAATATGCCATTCACTTGCTGCTCCACTTCAAAATGGAATGCAAGGTTAATGTTCTGTAATCTGGTTAACAGATTCTCATCCTTGTTCACAAATGACCACCTTGCTTGAACCAATCCCACATCCAAATTGTCCTAAAATCACGAAAAAATGGCATCTATAAAAATAGAAACAGTGCACATAGAAAATCGATTTAAAAAAGGATAAGAAATGCAAATTACATACCTTGAAATGAGGAACTGTTCTTTTCAGAAAATCAGGATATGGCTGGAAATCAGCATCGAATATGGCAATGAATTCATAATCTTTCACATAGCTACAGTTCATGGCGGACTTGAGATTTCCGGCCTTGTACCCGCTCCTGAGAACGCGGTGCCTATAGACAATATTAGCACCATTCTGTTGCCATTTCTCTACCTCTTCTTTAATAAGAAATTGAGTTGTTGGATCATCTGAGTCATCCAAAATTTGAACAAGGATACGCGCTTTCGGCCAATCCAGGTTACAGACAGCAGCTATGGATTGCTGATAAACCTTTGGAAAAATGAAAATTTGAAGATCATTCTCAGTAATCATCTGATATAACAAAACATGTGGGAACGGACAATCTTCGTTAGGAATTAGAAATCCTAGCAACCCAGTGATAGAGAATGTAAACCAAAACACCAAAAACCACCATGCTAGAATTAAATTTGAAACTACCATCTTTTTGTCCGAACTAAAACCCCATAAATCAATGCAGACGTGAAAATTTTACGAGTTTTAAACGAAAACCGTGATCCTGGAACCAAGATGCGAAAATCGAACATTTCAAGAGAATTCAGAAACAACGAGGTACGCATTGCTGATAATTTTTTCATCATATGTTCGAAATTTGGGATCAAAATGCCGAGGACGCGAAGGAAAATTTACCTCTTTCTCGTTACACATGGGAATCTGAACGAGAACCATGGGAAAATAGGCGTCGTATCCACCTTCAACATCGGCATTCGGCTCGATTTCCGCCTTGGGGACCGGCTTGATCTTCTTGAATCTGATCCAGAAACAACCCAGGCACAGGACCAACCTATCCAACGATTGAATCAGGAACAGCACGACGCAGACGTCGGAGAGAAGCTGAAGGAGAGGAGCAATATACTCCATCCTAACGAAAACCCAGGAGGAGTAGAGAGAATGGAGGAGGGTCTGCACCCCAAAGGAAGTCGGGAAGCGGAGCCGAGGGGCATTGAAGTGCCACCCTTTGTAGAAGGCGACGGCCTCGAAGCCGAGCATCAGGAGGGCGACGAACAGGGAGGCCTTGATGCAGGAGTAGAGCCTGTTCTTCTTCTTCTTCTTCCCGACGACGCCATCGCCTTCGTCCGAGGCGGCGGAGATGCGGCGGCGGATGGTGGAGCCGAGGCCCCAAGTTGCAGAAGCGATGGAGGTGAGGCAGCCGGCTGCCTTGTGGGCCTTGAGCAGGAGGACCCAAGTGAGCTGCCTCGCGTTCTTGCCCCTCCCCTTGTCCAGAAGAACGTCTTCCGGGCTCTCCAATTCCAGCATCGACCAGTTGGGGTTCTCCATTTTCACCACCACCGGTGTCCCTCTGTGGCTCTCCTTCGACCACCATTCCCCAAACTCGAACCCCATTTCCCCCAACTAGTCTATGGCTTTCTTCTGGTCTTGTGGGGAAGAATAACAATAACAATATGACGAAGAAGAAGATACAATGGAGATGCAGAGCATCAATAGCTTACAGTGTCATGCTTCCTTTTTAACCAAAATATGACAGAAAAAGAATAGGAAAATGAGGAGGAAGGTGTATAGGGCAATATAAGGCAACAAATGACTTCCTTTGTTGGGTTTTTAGCATCTAACATGAACTTCAATGATAAGAAGAGCCACAATGAAGAGAGCAATCCCAACGAGGAAGAGTGATATAGAACATAAATTGTTTAACCGATTTGGCTCCAAAGTATCAGTATCTAGAAGAGCAAGAGGAGGAGAGAGAAGATTTATGAATGGGTGCGAGGGGAGAAGAGAGAGAACACCTTTATATAACTCAGGATCTCGTATCAAAATAGTGAAAGAAAAGGTTGGCATGTGCCGGATGCTAATTAATTAAAAGGAAGGAACCTAGAAACGGCGGTAGGAAAGAGAAAATCCAGAGAGGGAGAGAGAGAGAGTTTGAAAATAGAAAGGTGGCTTTTACCAAGAGAGAAAAAGATTAGAAGGGGTAATTACTAATTAGTGTTGCATTCGTTTATTTATACCAATCTTTTCAGCTAACGAGTTTTGCTATTTAAACATTGCATTCTGCTTCCATGAAACCTGCTAAAGCAGAGTAAATAGTTGCCAAGTAGATGGCATTGTGGCAAGATGTCTTCTTCTTCTTCTTCTTTTAAATTATAAATTGTTTATTTGACTAATGAGTTTCACTCAATCATGAACTCAGTGACAGTAAAAAAAAGAGAATGGCAAGACGATTTTCAATTATAAATTATTTTTCTGACTAATGAGTTTTGCAAACATGAACTTTCTGACATTTTTAAAAGGTGTTAACATCAGCCTTCCAGTTCCACTCGATTAATGAAGATTTATGAAGGCCATGTGTTCTCCATTAATACTAGAAATAGCTCATGTGTTTATAAAAGAAAGTCTTTTAAAAAACTTGCCCTTATTCGGTGCTCTCATGCAGTAACATGGTCGCTGCTTGGTGTGCTACAATAGCACCTCAACTCATAAGAAACCTAGTGAATGCCGTTAGCCGCGGTGGGAAAGCGTTGTCTTATGTGTAAAAGGATAGTGATTACACTGATTAGCCGCGTGTGAGGCGGACTAAGCGCGTAATGCAGTGGGATTCGCGTGCCATTTTCTTATTCTCTGCTGTCGTGCATTCTGCTGCCAGCGTGTTTTGACACCTGTGGTAGTGCATTTATTGTGGCAATTTTGTAGTAGGCATGGTCAAATATGTAAAACTAATTTTCCTACGAAAAGCTGCTCATTTTAGTTGGAAGCATGGTCAAATATATAAACTAATTTGCCTAAGCAAAGCTGCTCATTTAGTAGTAAGCATGGTCAAATATATAAACTAATTGGCCTACGAAAAGCTGATCGTTTAGTAGGAGCGGTTCATGAATGTCACCAAGTTGATGAATGTCAAGAGTTCAAAACTTACCGGTGAGCGTTTTTTTTAATTGGAGAAACCGCTTCAGGCGGACCTAGCTGGCTCGGCCTGCCGTACTGACGGTCTCTGCCTATGTCAGCCTAAAACTCTTAGGGCTTACCCCTCGAGCCCAAGGACTTGCCAAGCTTCGGGTCACACAGGGGGCAATGTTATCAGTGTAGCTGTATATGCCCGTAACCATCGTATCTGCAGAATTTTGATATGCTGCTCGCCTGAATTAGCTATTTTTTAATAAATATAAAAAATATCAAAAGTAATTTTTTAATATTTTTAAAATTATTTTAATAGTTTTAAGACGTCAGATTGTGATGTGATTGAGACTTAATGATTTCTTATTATTTTTGGGCCAACAGAATGATTCAATTGATAATCGGTATCGGCCAATAATACAACTGAATTGGTAGCTCAACTATTCAGGTTTAATACCAATACTGCAACATTGGCAGGTGTGGGGACCATCGGATTTGAACTTAAACTGCCCGTCAAACACTTTAGGCTCCATCCCACCCGCCAAACCCTTTGGGGCTCACCATTTAGTTATACTTAATTTCTTATATCTTTTGTTATCTTTGTCATCTTATCCCGTCTTGAAATCTCATTGATGTCATGTTTGATAAATTATGAATTTATGAATTTTACAGTACTCCACTACTAATATATCAAAAAGAAGCCACAAGAACTTTATGACTATGTAAAATTCATATTATGATGTATTTATTTTAATTTACGAACTGCATGATTTAGTATGCATTGAATGATGAATACTTAAAATTTATGACATGATAAAAAAACAACTTAGTTTATGAATAGCCTTATGATATGAATATATCACGAAAGAGAAATTCAACTAGCATATGTAAAATCTCATAATATCATGAGTATAATACATAATACACTGGTTATGATAAAATGTAGGTGTTCGTTTTATATAATCAAGTGAAAGATATTGAATCTTGATATGAATCTAGACCAAATGAGTTTCACTTAGAATTCAATGACCCACTTCTCAAGTAAGCATTAAGATATGCACCATCAAGATAATGGTGGACTCATTACATATTGAATTTTCAGCATATTTGAGAATCATATGAGACAATTATGGTTGGATAACGACTACCCAGGAGAAATCAAATTCTTCAACTCCTGCCTCTGCAAAATACACTCAGAGCAAGTTAGAAAAACCCCCGTAAAGTAGGTCGTAAACCTCAAAATTTATCTCTTCTTCTCTTGCCTTCTCAGCTCAAGATATCTTAGATCCTACAATTGACACTAGATGTTTTGATGAAATCTGAACCCATAGTTGTGATTTACATTATCCATTTAGTGATTATTGGTATTTCAATCCGCACTTTATGTAAGGCTTTGTTGGCAATCCAAAATTAAAGACTATAAAAATGTCAAAATTTTGATGATTTAAAAAATCACATAATATTTTTTATTAAAAATGTAATATAAATATTGATTCCTATCAAAATAACCATGTTGAATCCATCTATAAAGTGATGATTTGATGATCTGAACAACTTGATTCAATAAAATTTCAGACGAGGCATGATGATGGAGTTGAATTGAAATAAGGGATGAGTGGAACCAAGTTGTTATTATTATTATTATTTTAAAGGCAAGCTGAGGTTAATCAGACCCTTACCCCTTACCAGTAACTACGCCATTGGGTTTTGAAACTGCAACGCCCAGGCCAACACAAGGTGAAATGCAATAGCTGCTCCTACCAAATAAGCAGAGGTGGAACCAAGATGATGAACGGGTGAGCTAGAAGTTTTTTTTTGTTTTCAAAATGAACCACAAAAGTATACGTATAAACAATTCAATAAAATGGTAAGAGTAGAAGATGTGAATGTTAAGGTTCAGTGGTGCTTTGAGCTTACATTTTTTTAAAAAGAGCACATGGTTTTGCAATAAAACTAAACTAGGTGTATCAATATAAACCTCATTAAAATACGACATTTCTTCCCTGTATCGGTTGCATAATAATTCAGTCTCACACTGACTTTCAACGCTATTGTGCGTGCAATTGTAGCATGCAATTCTGTTTATTTATTTTTATTTATCGCATTGTAGATGCATGTAGAAAGGGGTAGAGCTTTTTCTTTTTCTTTTTTTTTGAATTTATAACTCGAAGTAATTAACCACACCCAGCACGAAGACCTAGTCGTGCTGGCTCAGCCTGCCATACCTACGGTCAAGGGTAGAGCTCTTTGCCTCTCTATTCATTCAGTATATGCACTTCCCGTGGCCTTTTCACCATGATGCTTTATTGAAGCTCTATATCCCATTCTTATTCCCTGGTTTCTGCCTGTTTTGAATGACCAACCTCCCACTTTTTAGTTATGGGCACCATATTTTGCTCAATTTAAGCTGACCAAACGTGCCTTTTTGAGTGATGGGTGTCATTGTATTATATTATCTATTAAGTGGTTGTCTTGCCTTCAAGCAAGCTTTTCTGAGTAATGAAGGACTGCTGTCCTCTGGCAAGTATGATATCAGAGTGAGCACTAGCAGAAAATTTGGAGTGATGAGTTTGCAACTTGTTAATTGTTATACTTGGTTTATAGACACTAGAAATGACAAAAGGAACCGATGCACTGCATAAAGTAGGGATGTCAATGATATCCGACCCGATTAGTTGGATTTGGTAGTCAAATTTGGCTCCGATTAATAAATGGATCCTGTTTCGGTATGCATTCAAACTTGAACATGAATCCAACTAAAACCTGAAGTAGATTAAGTGTAAAGATCGGGTTTTAAGCAAGTTGGATCTGGATTCGGTTTTATATGATTCCATCTGACTCCGAACCTAAATCCCAATCCGATTAGGTCAGACCCGATTAAGTTGGACTCGGTAATTCCTAAATCCAAGCCGAGTCCAACCAGTTTACATCCCTAATAAGTATGCGTTTAGCAAGGTGAATAGTTGGGCTCTCACCCCTCCTACTTCACCATGTATATATATATATATATATGAGAGAGAGAGAGAGAGAGAGAGAGAGAGAGAGAGAGTTTAGTTTGAATCTAATGAAGTGCTGAACCCTTTGTTTCGGATCTAGGCGTTATTGAATCCGAGCTAATCGGATTCCAAGTCAGATTCAGATTCAAACAGAAAAAACTTAAAACCTATACCAGATCGGGCTAGCTTAAGTAGCCGATTGTGTCCAATATTTTACATGTATCAGCGATTCAGCGTCCTGTTTGATGTTGAATTCAGCTTTATACCGAATCCAAACAAACGGATTTGGATCTGGTATGGTGCAAATTGAATCCGAACCGTTTACACTTCAGAAAGAAAGGGACAGGTGCCGGGAGAGCTTAGGGTTTGGTGCAAGGGGTGTGTTCCCGTGTGGTAAACGGCCACGTGTGGGTACCGAAGTCTGGTCCAGGGTGCAAATGCCAGCCTGTCCGCTGATGGCGGTAGCGCCAGTTGTTGCCCTCAAGTTTATGCGCTCCTCGCGGGTGATGACGTCATCTTCAATAGTTAATGATGAAAGGAAGAGACGTGGAGGGAATTTAATCGGGGCGTTTTTTTTTTTTTTGTTATTATTTTTTTGTAATAAAGAGGACTCCGCGAACTGCGGGCATCGAGAAATTAAGGGGTATCCATTGGACGTCCCATGAGTCACGGGACGCCGTTGGATGCATGTCTGAGTATATATTGCTCATAAACTTTCTTCTCTCGTTCTCCTTGTTGATGGTACGTTTGGTTGTGCTTTTGAAAAGTGAAAATATTATTTAAAAAAATGTATTTTTAAAATTGTATAAAACTTTAATTCTTTTAAAAAGCCCAAAAAAAAAGTTTTATGTTTGATTGTTTTTTTATACTGTTCTAATGAAATTCACTAGGTTTTCAATTTCGCTGATGGTTTCCCGTCTTTCATGAAAAAAAAATTAGACCCGGATCCGCTTTATCATTATTATCGTTGGGGATGTCAAAGGATTGGATCTAGTAGGTCCAAACCTACATCTAACACTTTAAGGTGCTGGAAATAGGTTTGGGGTCCGGTGGTACCTATAAGGATTATAGGTAAAACTAGATCCTATTAGAAACTCGGGTTGGACCTAGGTCTGCTATGAAATTTCACCAACCATACATGGCTTCATATACTAATTGGATTCTTCGGTTTTGACTCGGTTTCTAATCAGGTCTCCTTCTTAATACATTTATAACATGAAATCGAATTAAAACAACTTGTATCATCAAATTTCAACTACGTTGCACATACAAAAGATTATACCAGTATATATATAATAAAAACCTACAAAGTGATATGTTAAATGAATCAAAAATGGGGTTTTCAGCATTTTCTTTTTGAAATTCTAACTTTGTAGAGCTGATTTGCTAGGAATCGATATCTGGATTAAAAAAATTCAGTAAAAAAGGATTTTCAAGTCACAAAAATTTATAAATATTTGAGGCCCTTAATTTCTTAAGCCCTATAAAAGCCTGTCTATATATCAGAACCAGACAATCAAAGAGCTGATCCATATGAAATCATGCATGTGGAAAAAGAGACAAAAAAACTTCCCAAAAAGCCATTTAACATGTTTCATCTTATATATATATATATATATATATATATATATATATATATATATATATATATATATATATATATATATATATTTGTGAATCAAGCTTGGTTATCATTCACATGCATGCATGATCGAACCATTGGTCTCAAGAGAACAATCTCAAGGGATCATTTAAACCATATTCACAAAAATCAGCTATTTTTTAAAATCTCTCTATTTTTTCATGAGGCTTTTAAAAACTGATATAATCCCAATAAAAACAGGAGATTTTAAAAATATCACCTATTTTGAAAATATATTGTTTTTATTGCAATATAATGACATTGTTAACATGCTATATATATATAATCCATATCTTTATATATTTCAGTGTTTTTCTTATTTTCTTATACATTTGTAAAATTCAAATATACCGATATTTTCTCAAGGGAAAAAATGATAATTTATCCCTGGACTTTCTTTGGCCGAGAAAATCCCCAGAACGAGATTCAATTAGGTCTATGATTTAAACAGAGCTATCTCAAGTAAAAAGACGAACACTTAAACGATCTCAAGATAAAAGACACTGCTTTTCTTAAAAGGATTTACCTGATTAAGTCCTTGAAATTTTATTACATAAAATTGTGTGGCGGGGCTTAAAGTGTTCTCCTGTGACTCATTCATGCAATACAGCTCAACGATATGATTGTTTTTTGACTTTCTTTTGCTTCTTTCATTTTACTTTTTATTTTATGATACAGAAAAAAAGAAGCAATTTGTCAAAATTATTGAGTCTGGGATTTTTCTCCATTATGTGGTTTCTTTGATTAAAAATTTGTTAAAAATAAAAGAGAGCTTTGTGCTATATACATGCTAGAAAAGTTTGTCAAATAAAAAAACATTCAAACTAAAATGGTTTTTTCTTCCTTCACCAACACAGCATTCTACTTAATCACCCGATCCAGTAGGGAGGAGTCTGTTTCCCTCGCTAGGGGTGTCAACGGGTCGGGTTTGACTCGGATTCAGGTGAAACCAGACTTGAACCAGATTTTTGGGTAGACTCGGGTTTACTATAAAAATAACCATACCCGAACCCGATAAAAATTACACGAATCATACCCGGTAAAATAATATTTTTATCATTTTTATATTGAAAATTTGTGGGTCTTAATCGGAGCTCGGGTCAGGCCTAGGTCTAGTATAAAATTTCATAAACTATACCCAGGTCCATATATTAATCGGACCTGAAGGTCCAGACCCGAGTCTTAATCAGGTCTTCTTAATTGTCACCTTACCCGGTCTCTATAGGGTTTGGTCTGGGTAAACCCGACCCGTTGACACCCCCTACCTCACACAAATGTGTGCCCTTTCTTTTCAAATGTTACAGCTGTGTATTGTTTCACGTAATGGTTCTATGAAGCTGCATTACAAATATTGTGTAAAGTAATCTGCACGTTTATGTATAATATAACATACTTTGTAAGTTCTTAAAGTGCCAACTTATTTTTTTACTAATTTTTTATCTAATTTTTTTCTTTTTTTTTTGTGGAGAAAGCAAGGGTTAGGCAGACCCCTACCAGTTATAAAACCATACCATTTGGGATTCGAACTTGCAACGTCCCAACAGAAGGTGACGTGCACTAAATTTTTTTTGAGAAATTTTGAGAAAGGGAGGGAGACAACCCATGCTTCCTTCCAACAGTTCATGAAGCGATGCCTTCTCCACATGTTTTTCTTTGATGTAAGACTATATCTAAAAAATTATTTTTAATTAACATGATTACACGATACACTCACCCTAGCGTATCCCTTATCAGGTTTAAACTAGGGGTGGCAAAATCTGACACTACCTGCCAACCTGCTTCTTAGCCGGGTTCGGGTTTGGCTTAAACGGGTTCATGTCGTAAACGGGTTGACCCACCTAACCCGTTTATTAAACGGGTCAGGTTCATGTTAGGGGTATGCCAACCCGGCTAATAAATGGGTTAGGCAGGCGGGCCAACCCATTTACCCGACCCTGACCCACCCGCTAACCCGCCAACCCGTTTATTAAATGAGTTAACCGTGTCGTGTCGGGTTAACCATTTAATAAATGAGTCGGGTTCGTGTTTTCCACGACCAACCCGTTTAATAAACGGGTCGTGTTCGTATTGAGGTATGCTGATCCACCAACCCACCGACCCAACCCACCAACCCGACCCTATTGCCACCCCTAGTTTAAACTAGTCTTTGAAACCATAAACCAAAGTACCAAATGTTTAAGAAATGCGTCTCAATTACTTAAAAAATGCATATCATCTTACTTAGGAGCACATCTTTGTTACATTATAAAGGAGCATCATGTTCACTTTTATTAGCATTTTTTGCATAAAAACAACAATTCCAATCACACTATTTTTATTAAGAGTGATAAATATTATAATTTGTGAAAAACAAATTAACCCTAATATGGGATTACGATTTCTCTCTCTAAGTCTTGCTAGAAAACATAGCCGGATTCAGCATATATAAATTTTATTTTTTTGCATGTTCAGCTTATTCCTTTAGATACATGAGAACCCCTGATTTAAAAAAAATACATATTCTTCCTTGTGATGGGCCTCAACCGACCCATAGTCGGCAGTCAGCCCCCAACCGACTGGGTCGGCTGGGCGGAGGGACTGACCCAATCGACTAGGTCGGTTGGGTGGGTTTGGCTGTGTGCCAAACCCAACTGACTGGGTCAGTTGGGTCACAGGTATTTAAAAAAAAACATTTTCTTTGATGCCACGGGGCAGTCGGCTGGGCTAGGACTAACCCAGCCAACTAGGTCGGTTGGGCCAGAGCTAAGCCCCAGTCAGTAGGCTGGTTGCTGGATTATGTTTTACAAAAAAAAAAGGAATATTAAGATGCGGATGCTCTGCTTACTTGGGCTTATACATGTGACTTTCATGTATGGAGTAGACTCAATTTGTGCACGAGTGAGAGGGTCATGTGAGCATATTTTATTTTCAACTATGCTTGTAAAATTCTAGATTTTTTACCATTCATATTATATTTTGCCCTGGGCATGCAAAAGAATGATTTCATGTACATGCTTAGTTTGATTGTTCTATGCATGTCCAAAGTAATAATGTGTAGTGCTTTCATGTGCATATGCATACGTGAGATAAACATGTTTTGCAAGTACATAATGACATGCATGTTCATATGTTTTAAGTGAGGTGATTCAAGAGTGAAAGCATGCATTAGATATGAGTAAGTTAATGAAATGAAAGCATGCACTTAACATGAATGTGAACTTATGCACATGAATGTAAACTCATGCACATGAATATTATTGTTTCATGCACATCTTTGAATTGCATATATGAAAGTGCATTGAGAAGCATTCAAAAGAAATGCATAGTGACATGTTATTTATGATTTTTGCATATGAATGCATCGATGATCAAAATGGACCATCATGGGCTGTGAGAAATGCATATTCTGAGAATTTTTAACGTATTTTTTAACAGATGATGTTTCACCTGTATACGACCCACCTACACCAGTTGATCACACAAGTCAGGAGCCAACACAGGAAGCAGGGTCTTCTCAGTCTGGCACAAAAAGACTCATTCGAATAGTGTATATCGATAATCGACCGTAAGTATTTCGTTTTCAATTATTGCATATCTTATAAATATTTTATATTGATATTTACTGTGTACAAATTCATATACAACACAAGGTTTGAGCCACAAGAAGTAGTACGCGAGATTAAGAATTCACTTCTTCAACATCTACCAGGACCAGTCGCTCAATGAAAAGAGTATTCAAAAGAGGTGATAGATAGATTGTGGTCCTCATTCACGGTATACAGTTGTTTCTCATAGTTAACGTGTTTTCTATTTAAATTTGTTATTGATTGATTTATATATTATGCTTAACAATTTTAATTTATAAGTATCTTGATGAAAATATATACTTCTTATCAGCTTTTAAGAGACTCATAATAGTTCTTTTAGAAACTGTATTAATTATATATTAGAAACTCGTATAGATATTTTTTTTAGACCGTTTCATATAAAAACATACCAAAAACTTTTTAAGCCCTCATGGACGGTATCAGTACTGTGTACCGGTACGCTATTCTGGCAACTGTAGTTTAAAATTTGAATTTGATTGTGGTGGGAGTTGTGCTGCCCGAGAGGCACTAATTGTTTAACAAGAAGTAATGAGCTGGTTGCACCAACAGGGCTCCGCTTGTCTGGCAGGAGCAATTAGTGCACGTCACCTTGTGTTGGGACGTTGAAAGTTCGAATCGCAATGGTATACTTGTATAATTGGTAGGGGTCTGCCTAACCCCAGATTTCTCTGTCGAAAAAAAAAGTAATGAGCTGGTTGCCTTGCACAATCAAACTTTCAAGATAGTGGAAAACACATTAAGAAGAAGAAAGATATGCCATATATTCTTTTTTCATTTGCATTAAGTGGATGCCACTAAATTGAGTTTGACCCAGGGGGGGTCCTAGACCAACACTGCACAGTACGCACGAACGGATGAGTAAGGATGTCAATGAATTTGACTTTATCTGATTTTCAACCTAATTTGATTCCGTTTAGTTGCATTTGGTAAGCCAAAACCATATCCAATTATAAAAAACAGATGCAATACATTTTTTTTTTATGAATCTGACAAATATCTGAATTTGACGGATATCCAAATTCATTTATATGTAAAAAAAGCAGATCTTGAGTGAGCTTTTCATCTTCCGAATCCGTTTAACCAACATTCGATTAGTCGAATATGGTATTCGATTACATTGGATCCAAATCTGAGCCGCTTACATCCCTATCGACGTGTGAACATCAACCCAAAAGAAAAGAAGTTGACATGCTCAATCTGAATTTAAGACAATTTTACAGTTATAATTCATCTATTAGGGTGTGTTTGATGGCACCGACAAATAAGGGTAGACATGGGACAGAGACGGTTCCGTTTAGAGCTCAGCTCACTGAGCTTTAAGTGTGGTCTGGCCCAAACCCAACTAATGGGTGCAATTAATTAGGTAAATAATAAATAATTAAAAAGTTTTTTTACCCTTTATCTTTCTAGTTTTTCATAAAATTAACGCAACTAGTTAAGTAAATAATAATAGTTATTAAGTTATTATGTAATTAATCAAATTTCTTAATTTATATATTTTAAAAATTATTAAATAGCTCAAGCCCTTCGAACCGCCTCAAACGCGGCCCATGACAAGCCAGGTCGGCTTGGCCCATCGTGCCGCCCAACCCTAAGGACAAATAGTCATTGGGAAGGAACAATTCTATGGGTTATCATGAACTTTATCTCTTTGAACTCTTTAGCCTCGGGTATGACATTCTTCACATGGTAATCCATGAAAATCTGTGCCACCTTCTGTTGGGATAAGCCCCTGTCTGCAGCTCTCCCCTTATTATTCCAAAAATTAACTTTTGGCTAAGCTAAATTCAATCAGTTTAATACTTTTCCTTCTTTTTCCTTTTGTTTTTTAATAGCCAAACTTTGGGGATAGCACGCTCATGCATACATGCATTCAGAACTTGACACAATAGCGAAACACATCCGGGGGAGATGGACTGTGATGATCCCTCTGGTTTCCTGCGACCCCCACTTAAAGCAAGAAGCATGATGATTCTCACAGCCCCGGACACCAGAACAACAAGCAAGGTACTGATAGATCTTGGACGAATGTTGTGGAAGGATTCATGCCTAAGGATCCTCTGCTAGGGCGTCTATAGTGTGATCCATGGGAACACCATGCGTTTGGAGATCACTCCTTAACATCATGTTGAAATGATGCTGCCGCCGTTTCAATGGACCTTGCATGCGGGGTTCTCATATGGCAACCCTCTAAAGCATTTTGAGTATCAATTTGCAGGCTTCTTCGATTAAGTTCTCTTCAATGACTCAAGATCTATTTCTGATTCGCTTAAACAACATGGAAGAGATGATGCATGGTATACCATGATGAGTGGTCGGTCAGACCTTGGTGGCTCATCAATGGCAGCTGGGCATGGAAATCAAACTCGAAGCCACCAACAGAGTCCCCTTATGCATCCGTCTTTCAGGACTCTCTTCTGAGTGTTGGACAAGGGATGTGTTTGATGGAGTTGAGGCTTTCCTTCAAGGAACCATGCTGGATGTGGATGCTCATACCCGAGCATTGGAGAGATGTGCTTACGCATGAATATGTGTGTCGGTTCCTCTCAAGTTTTCTTTGAAATCTCACATTGAAATAATTATTTTTCACAGACGAACCTTTCATCAGAAAATCTTGTATGAGAACAAGATTTGATTTTGTCCTCAATCTGTTTTTACGTGTGAAGCCCAAAATTTTATCAAAATTTTCAAAGATTTTTTTTTTTAAATTTGATTTTATCTAATTACAAACACAACGGAATTGAAGATTTGAAATCGATTCAAATTTTGAGCGAGTTACAATAACACATTAACACACACATCTGGATTTAAAGATCTTAATTAAAAAAATTAATTCAAACCGGTACTCAATTAAATTCAGAGTTTACATGTCTCAATAAAATCTAACTTAATATAAAAATATTCAAAAAATAGATGGATCCCCAAAAAAGAAGAACAATAATGATGCTGCTGAGCAACCCACCATCACATTAGTTCACGTATTATCTGAAAATATTAAAGTAGAGGTATTAATTTATAATCATAATAGGATACACCAAACGACATAAATATAAATGTAACCCAAATACAAGAGAGAAACATTGATACATCTTCAAACAATCAACTAGAGTATATAACACAACATGACAATATAAGTCCAATGCACATATTCACAATCAAATATGCTTTCAGTCATTCATGACAATGATCCTACTATGCATAATTTCAAAGGTAAACAAATATTTTATAATAAACCTTATAATCATGCATAGACAATAGTAATACTAATGATTCAATACTTAACATTTTGTTTCCCTTTTCTTGTTATGAGGAGTACACACTCATTGTTCCTAACTTCGACTCAACCAAGTCAATGGGGTGTCTATTATGCCATCTGATTGTGAGGTGCCTTGATCACTTAAGAAGCTTATATGTTTGGGTACACATACATGTTGTGCATCCTCGTTAACACCGATTAGCTTAGACTACAATTTCTACAGATAACCTTTAAATGATATTTCGAGAACGAAATTCTTTTAAGGGTATGATGTAAAACCTAAAATAAAAAAAAAGATTTGGATTCAGGTTGGATTTGATCGAATCCGGCTCCACTCAGTCCCCTCCCGTGTTTCCTTTTTAAACCCCCCGTAAGGGGGTCTCCTTTAACGGAAAAACGTAGAGCCCTACATTTTCTCTCTCCCTGACTTTCCCCCTTCGCCCTCGCTCTCTCACCTCTCCCTCGCTCGACTCTCATAACCGGGCCCTCGCTGGACTCTCATCGGCGCCAGTATGACCAATTCCTCTCCTCTTCTCTCTCCTCCCTAAGCAGCGCCAACCCTCCTACCTCACCGTCTCTTTGTTCTTCTTCGAGCGGCGCCGACAGGAGGGTATCGACCCTCCTGCCTCTCACATCTCCTTGAGCAGGCACCAATAGGAGGGCACTTTCCCTCCTACCTTTCCCCGTTTCCCTTGAGCGGCGTCAACAGGACGATGCTGACCCTCTCGCCTCCCCTTCTCTTAGGGACGATGCTGGCAGGAGGGTAGCGACCCTCCTGCCCCTTGCGTTCCATTTACATAGGAAGGAGGGGTAACCCTTCTGCCCCTTTAATGATTACGCATGTAGGAGGGATGGCCCCTCCTGCCCTCTTCTCACTCGTCTCTCCATTTTGGTAGGAGGGCATACCCACCTACCCCTTCCCCTTCTTTGATTGGCAGGTCAGAGGGCGCACCCTCCTGCCTTTTTTCCTCTCGGTTGGCAGCAGGGCGGTCCTCCTGCCCCTCCCCCCACCCCCTCTCCTTTCCTCGTGTCCCTTCAACTGTAGCTGAAGGGATAAGCCGGGATGGGCTCAGTCTGAACTGAGCCCATCCTGGTCCGCCCAATTGAGGGACGCCCAACTGAGGGAGCATACCGAGCTAGGCTCAGTCTAAATTGAGCCCAACCCGGTTTGCTATGCTGGAGGACCGAGCCTAGGCTGAGTCCTGTCTAGGAAAAAGGGGCCAGGCTCGACCTGACTGTTGATTCCGCCCCTTTTCTTTTTGTTTCCTTTGGCAACTGGAATCGAGCCCAGCTCGGTTGTGGCTTGCCTAGCCATGCTAGGGAGACTCGACCGAGTCGAGCTCGGTTAACACCGGGTCCCAGCTCGGCTCACCCTGATTCTGGACCTGCTCAGCTAGGCAGCCCAAACCAGGGTTAGGTTTGGCCCCTACTTTATGAACCTGGCACAAATGCGTAATTTTAAAAAGAAATTTTCTTGTTCTTATTTACGCAGTATGCTGAACCTTTTAGTGCACCCCATCGGCGCAACAAAATCTACGTGTGCACCGAGGCACATGCCAGTTATCACTTACACCCGAAACCGTCCGCAAGGCCGATATTCTCCGAGGTAGGAAAAAGTTGCACAAAGGACAATGAATGGACAAATCTTAAAACTTGTGATTTAATATATATATATATATATATATATGTATATATATACACATTTAAGTCAAGTACGCAATTTTGTGATCCTTGTCTTTTTTTTATGTCATTTACTTTGTTATCGCGCTTTTACGTGTACAGGCTTCTACTTACACATTTATTTAGCTTGATATGTGGTTTTACATATCGAGCATTGCTTTATGTCATTTACTTTGTTGTTGCGCTATCATGTGCACAGGCTACTGTTTACACATTTATTTAGCTAGGGTACGATTTCGTACATCTTGCATTGCTTATACAATTATTTAGTTGGAGTACAATTTCATACCTCGTGCACTGATTATGCATTTATTTAGCCAGGGTATGATTTCGCACATCGTGCACTGCTTACACATTTATTTAACCAGGGTACGATTTTATACCTTATGCATTTTTTTAGCTAAGGTACGGTTTTGTACCTCATGCACTGCTTACACATTTATTTAGCTGAGGTACGGTTTCATACCTCGTTCACTGCTTACACATTTATTTAGCTCAATATGCGGTTTCGCACATCGAGCCTTGCTTTATACATTGTCGTTGCGCTAAAATGTGCATAAGCCTGCATGATGTAATATATGTATTATTGGTACATAAATCCAACCTCATAAACTACATATTTGCGTACTCTTTCCTACCTTGTAGCATGTTTGTGCTTTTACAAAAGACAGAGATTTGAGCATGGGCGCTAAAACTTTAAAGAGAAGGGATTCCTTGAGAGAATCCAGTATTTCAAAAATGCATAGTTTTGAAAAGCAAGATTTGAACAATTGGGGGTTGCTTAATTGCAACTAAGTTTTTCTCAAAATCGGCACAATAAGAGTAAATGTTTTAATTTCAGTTTAATATCCGATATGATCCGAATATCCCCGAATGGGAACATGGGAATGTGTTGGTTGGGGTTTCTTCTGAGAAACTCAAAACCCTTTTATCGTAAGCGATACTATCAGACATGCACGACATGTTAGTACTATGATGATTGGATGAGAGGTTTACGATAACCTTGTGGCGTATAAGTACACAATATTATAAATAACATTTATAGTAATGTTTTGCCTTCACAGGTAAGTTGCTCGTGTTGGTTTAAAGAATCAGAGCATGTCAAATTAAACTAAAATTGTTACATCATTTCTTTCACAACATAATAAAGTTCAAGTTTCTTTCTGAGAAACCTATACCCCTCTCATCTTAGCGGTACTATCAGACATGCATGACATGTTAGTACTACGATGATTGGATGAGAGGTTTATGGTAACCTCAAAGCGTGCAAAATATTGAAATCACATAAATGGTTATCATCACCTTCACTGGTAAAATGCTCGATTTGGTTTAAAAGACCAGAGCATGTAGAATGAATTGTCAGTTAAAATAGAATATGACATACCCATTCGTCTGTTTGTTTCCGTCAAGGGAGATGATGAGATGATATAAAAACTTCGATGAACAGGTTATTAACAACCACCCCTCCTGCAAATGACTTGATGTCCCCAGTCATCAGAGTTAAGGGACGAGACTACAAAAAATTATCCTAGGTGGTAGATCTCATTGACTTCTGCAGAAGTTGGATGCATTCTTTACTACGACGCCCTTAGAAAATTCTCTATCGGTCACCGACCATCCTCATAGAAATGGACTCAACAAGTTGTTCGAGGTATAAAAAATACATAGCCTAACAAACCTTCGAACAATCTCAGTTGTTTTTACATTTTGCTCCTATGTGTACCCTCATGACAACTAATATCAAAGCAAAGTTATCATGTTTATTTTACTTATTTTGACTTGCACACTACGAAATGGACAATATATATGTTAGTTTTGTTCTGAATTTTGTTAGCATGCTCATTTTGCTCACTCTTCGGAGACATCTGATAATATTGAAACGATATAGAAACAAGATTAAAATACTTATTTTTACTTATATTAAATTGTATATCATATATGAAATAAAGCATGTGTCAGTTTTGTTTTAAATTGTTATATTTGTGCATCTACTAGTTTTTTATGAAACTGACCCGTCTTATGGGTATAGGTGACGATTAGGTCGGTACGACAAACGATGACATGATGATGTGATGGTATCAAGATAAGACTCTTTCTCTAACGTTTCGCTCTTGAGAACATTTCTGAAATTTTGCATAAGGGTTTCCTTGAAAATTCTTCTTTTATAAACTCTAAATTATTAAAGCTGTATTTTTTTAATCTATTTGGTTTTGAATGTATGAAGTTTTAAATCCATTTTTTAAAGAAAAGTTTAACAAGTAATGTACTTAAAGTCTGTTGACTTTTTCAAAAATATCATTTTTCGTTAAATTACTATTTAAAACTTTGATAAAGGAATGATTACAAAGACTTTCAAAAATTTTCTAAAAATTTACAAGTCCAGGATTTTGGGGTCGTTACAATATGTGTGTGTTTTAGCACGTGTGTCCCCCACATGAGTGAAGCTGGTTTTTTATTTGGTTATATGGATGATACAACATGACCCAATTGAGTTAGAAGTTGACTTACCCAGTTCGCCAGCCGCGTACAAAAGCACTGTTTGCAGTAAACATGGTTTAAAATCTTGCAATGGCAATACTGTAGAAGCTATGGACCAAGATCATACCCTGGTTGCCCATGCATTAATCACGTTTGCTCTAGATTCCACTGTAACCATATAAATTCAAATCTTGGTTTTGTGATCCGACCCAATAGGCCTAACGATCCTGTCCACAATGGCCAAGATCCCAATTTTAATGACAGCTAATTTCTTCTTGTTTTGGGGCTAGATTTGGTCCTGGTCAAAATTTTGTTTCAATATACAGATCATGCCAGGATCTGATCGCATGCATCTAGGCCTGGCTCGGATCCAATACTTCTAGTTCACTAGATCTGACACATGCATGGAACAGCTTTTTTAGATCCGCTCATAAATGAATGTGACTTGGACTGGGATGAGACCAAACCCATATAACATATATAACACTCTACAAGGAATCTGCAGTGTAAAACTGATTTTACTGGCGCAGAAATGCACTGCGCCACAGAAAAGAAAATGATTTTCGCTACCGCAAAATAAAATTTCGCCAGCAAAAATATGGTTTTTCCGCTGGCGCAGCTTCAGCCTGTGCCAGTAAAAATAGTATTTCTCTGGCGTAGCGTTAGATTGCGCCGTTAAATCCCAAAATAGTTTTGGCGGGAGGACAAAATTGTTTTTTCCCTCCAAACCCCATCCCCAAATTTGTCCTCTCCTCCTGAGCGATCGAAATGATGGGAGGACGGACGATCAGAAGGGTGATCGGCGCCGGAGCGGTGCGGGGGTCGTCGGTGATCCCGCAAGATATCTTCTGCTTCTTCTCTGCATCACAAATGCTACAGTTATGCACCGTCTCCGACTTCTCCCGGACGACGATCCTCCAACCCTCGCTTCACCAGCGGAAGATCTTCGTGCGTCCCCTAATCTGGCGGAATCTCCGGGCGTCGTCATCCCTCTCTCCAGGAGACACAGATCTGGCCGTGTCGACTCTTTCTCAATCTTAACCTCATTATTGGCCAAGGCCATATTCCACTGATCGGCCATTAAGAAGTGATACATCTTAGTTGGCTGGCAATGAACAAGAGGACTTGGTGGTTGAAGGTGGTGTCATCAATGTCTCAAGCATCTGTTCCCAGGAGTAAGCTTTCGTGAAGATTTTTCTGCATATTTAAATGGTTTATTCTTTTAGGGTTCATATTCCCTTCTAGATTTTTTGTTTTCGAGAAATGGATTCAGAAAAGCTGGAAAATCAGCGGTTATACTTATACCTATGCTCTAGCTAGTTTGTTTTATTAGGATATTGGAAAATGGAAACTTTTGTTGCCTCAAATATGAAGGGGCTAGAATTGGATATCATCATTCACTTTTATGGAAACATAAACATTTGTTGCTGAAGCAGGCAAATGTATCCAATTGTTGATGGATCAAATAGAGGAAATGATGGAGATGGTCTTCTGGGTGATGAGAAGAGGACTGTGCCCTCTGGTTCTAATCCTCTGCATAACAGGTAGAAAGCCATGAAAAGCAACCCTACAACATCTATTCCTTCAATCTCAAATGTATTGATAAGCGTCCCTCTCGTCCTGTTTTTCTTTTCCTTCAATCAAGGCAAATGTATCCAATTTTTAGTTATAATCTGAAGTACCTTTGTTCTGATTCTTCTTTTTCAGTTTACATTGTGAAGTACCTATGAGTTCTCCTTGGGTTTTTTTATTATTAGCATGGAGACGAGGTTCTATTGTGTATGATGCATATGCAGTTGCTGGTATTTTAGTTTTTTAGGTTATTTCCTCTGTTGAATGCTTTTCTTGTGAGGTCTATCTTGTTTTCATTTATCTTTGATTCTTGGACTGTGTGTTTCTATCAAATTGAATTTTGAATTGGTCTTTATTTTATTATTTCTGAATCTTTGGCTTGTTTAGCTTCTGTTTTCTTGTTTGGTGTAAGTTCCATGATTGATCTGGAGCTTGTATTTGCTGTATGTGGTTGTTCCCTTTAATTTATTCCAGTGGGAAAGGAGATCATTTTTGTTTCCATGTGCTTCTCTTGTCGTTCTTGATCAGTGTTATTTTAAACTAGTTTTTTTCCCCCTTAAACAGGATAATGTTTTAGTTAGGGATAAAGCAGGGGCGGGATAAGGTAACTGTCCTGCACTCCTATTTGAAATGTGGAACAGGGGTTCAGTGCATTGGTTGTATGAATGAGATTCTAACTATAGCCTGTGTGCACCTGTCTAGTTTTCAATATCAATTAGTTAAAGGTTCCATTTTCCAAACCCATGAGTTTGGTATTGTCACTTTGGCAACCGTGCTTAAGCACTTCTATTTTGTGTTATATTGTATGAGGAACAGATCTTCAAACAATAACTGGTGTAGCGGATGACTTGGCAACCATGTCTAAACACTTTTAGTTGCTGTGACTGATATTGTATGAGAAAGTGTATCGATGGCTTGTATACTTTTTCATGCAAATGACCCATAGTGATGCAATTCCTGGAGTATTGATTTGGTTCAAAGTTATATAAAACTTGTAGCTTTCAGTGGAAAGTGGTTCAACCCTGCAGCATCTGTTCCTTCTTTTTCTTTTCCTTCAATCTCAAATGTATTGATAAGCATCCCTCCCGTCCTGATTTAACAACTAACAATCTGAAATATCTCGTCAGTGAAACATGTAAATGGCTGGTAAACAGTTGATAAGTGTCCCTCTCGTCCTGTTTTATTGGACTTCTTTTAGCTCAACCTCAAATTGGGTATTTGATGATGTGAGGAAAGTGAAACAAAATAACTCTACATAAAGACATAAATTCAACATTAGCTTTAGATATGTCAAATGCATCCATTGGTAGTAAAATTACAACTTTGTACTACATGTGCTATGGAGACTTGGCTTAGGGTGGAACTCCCTTAAGAAAATGTTTTGTTTCTTGTTTGTTAGTTCAAAACTAAGTCACACGGACTCAGCTATAAGGTCGACGCACCCGCGTCGACACGCCCCGACACGGGTGCGGCTTCGGACACGGTCAACCAAGTGTCGGACTTGGTCAACGCACTGGGGCCGAGTCCATCCACATTTTGGACTTAGTCAACTTTGACTGAGTCTATTTGTGTCTATTTTATGGCAAAAGACATATAAAAACTAAAAAAATTAATATATTTGTATATATATATATATATATTTGTATATATATATATTTGTGTATATATATATATATATATATATATATACATCCACATTTTGGACTCAGTCAACTTTGACCGAGTCTATTTTTGTCTATTTTAGGGCAAAAGACGTATAAAAACTAAAAAAATTAATATATATATATATATATAAGTCTTATTATTGTTATATAACTAGCCGTGTCCCCTAATGGGCACAACTTTGACCAAGTCTTATTATTGTTATATATATATAGCCGTGTCCCATGTCCAAAAATTTTGAAATTGCTCCGCACCCGTACCCGTACCCGCATCCATGTGACATAGGTTCAAAAGCAGGTTAGTAGTCCTGTGATTTCAATAAACCGGGACAGAATGTAAGCCCAAAACAAAATAGGCATTTCATTCTTGATGTGATTCTTTTCCATTTTCTTTGCTTCACTGTATATTTTAGTGGGATCGTTCTGCCATAGCTATGACTGTTTATTCCCACCGCAGGTACTAGTAATGACAGCTCAAATTCTGCAGAACATTTTCAGGCACATTCACAGCATAATAAGAATGGAAGACATCCATCTCATGATTTTGGATGAATGCCATCATGCTGTAAAAAAACATCCATATTCATTGGTATGATTGCTGAACTCCTTCCATTCTTCTGCAAGTTTTCATTTTTCTGTTGGATCTGTTGTTTGAATGCTCTAGAGTGTTTTTATCAAGCATGGTCTCAATTGGTCAAATTGTTTTGTTCTCTTACAGGAGTTTCCAGCCAGGAGGATTGTGCCATAAGAATTCACAATCTTGAAAGCAAACTGAATTCAATTGTATGTACCATAAAAGACGGAAGGGAACTAGAAAAGCATGTCCCAATGCATTTCGAAGTTGTTGTGAAGTATGACAAGGCAGTTGTTTTGTGGTCTCTCCATGAGAAAATAAAACAAATGAAAGTTGCTGTGGAGAAAGCTGCCCTTGCAAGCTCAAAGTGAAATGGCAATTTATGGGAGCAAGAGATGCTGGAGCTAAGGAAAAATTGTGGCTTGTTTATGGTGTCTCAGAAAGAACGGAAAGTGATGGAGCTGCTAATCTGATTCAAAAGTTAAGGGTTATCAATTATGCCCTTGGTAAACTTGGGCAATGGTGTGCATATAAGGTGGTTTGCAGTGCATTGACTTATTCTTGATCATATGGTATTGGTACATGGTTTCTTTGCTGATCTATGACTGAGCTACTGGCTTTTTAGGTGGCACAATCAATCTTAACAGCCTTGCAAAGTGATGAATGGGCTAATTACCAACTTGATGTCAAATTTCAAGAATCATACCTAAAGGATGTTGTGACCCTCCTGTTGTGCCAGTTGTCTGAAGGAGTTGTACCAGATAAAGATCCAGATAATGTCAACATGAAGAGTAACAATACTCAGGAAAATGATAATGATGAAATTGAGGAGGGTGAACTGCCAGATAGTTATGGCGAGTGTTGCTTTTTTCAGTTAAAAAATATTGTTTGATCTATATGTGCACTGTACAAGATATCTTCTTCTTACATGTTTTAGTAGAATCACAAGATTTTGAACTTGTTGCTTGTGAATGAATCTTCTTCTTCTTCTTCTTACATGTTTTAGTAGACTTGCAAGATTTTGACCTTGTTGCTTCATGGCTAAATAAATCCTGATAATGACAAAAGGAATATCAGAACTGTTTTTTCCTCTCTCTTTCCCATAAGAAATACTCTTTTGGAAGTATTGCATTGATAGAATTTTGATGTACTGCTCCATCTCAGTTTCTGCTTACTGTTGGTTAAATTTTTTGGTCTTCGTGGTGGCACTCCTAGAGCTACTTTCATCAAGTACTGATTTCTTGGACCCAGTTTACTCTAAAAAAAATTGTTTTTACTGGCGCAAAACTGTGCCAATAAAAAGTTTGAACTTTGTGTCTTTTACTGGCATATAACTTGCACCAGTAAAAAATAGACTTTTGCGAATTTTTACCGAAGCGATTTTGCAACAGTAAAGATCCTTCCAATTTTATGAAAGATCTTTGCTGGCATATAACTGTGCCAACATTGAATTTTTGCCGGCACAAATTTGCGCCGTCAAAATCCATTTTTTCCTGGCGGTGTAACGTTGCGCCAGAAAATGCATTAACGACGATGGCTTTCCTGGCGCAACTGCTGGCACATTCTTGTGCCAGAAATTTTTTTTTCTTGTAGTATATATATATATAGAGAGAGTAACATGTATCTTCAATCACTTAAAGTGTTTTGAAGATTGTTTGGATGAAGCGTCGCCGTTGATCGTGCGCGATCAAACGTCGACATAGTCGTCCATTTTTTTTGCACTATAGACTTTTAGCGGCAGTCTTGACCGCTGCTAAAAGTCTGAGTGAACACACACATTTAGCGGCGGTTTAAAACCACCAATAAATCTTTTTTTTTTTTTGAAAAAAAAGTGCAGCATTACACCACGCGTCCAAATGGGTTTGAAGAAAAACCCGTCCGATGATACGTGTTTTCATATATATATATATATATATATATATATATATATATATATATATATATATATATATATATATATATATATATAGAGAGAGAGAGAGAGAGAGAGAGAGAGAGAGAGAGCCGAACTATAACCATCAACATTACGAAACGAAAACAGGTTCAACCAACATTGAACCTACCGAGAAACCAAACACGGGCCCAAGACATGCCAAGGAGCCCCAAAAAAGGAAAAAAAGAAAAGGAGAGATGCAAGTAGAGAATGAAGAAAAAACAAGAAGCAAATACAGTTAGGCGACGAGCATCACCCAGGATCATGAATGGTCCCTGGAGGCAGATGGTGTTGCAGATCAGGGATGTTGATGCGGAGAATGGCGTATACGTCCGCCAAAATAAGGTTCACCATGTTGTTGAACACTGCCGGAATATGCCGAAAAATAGCGTTGTTGCGAGTCATCCATACGACCCACCATGACGAGAGAAGCCAAGTTCGCCAAATAATACGCCATTTGTTGCAATGACGAACTGGTTGAGGACCCCACAACAAATCATTGGCGAACGATTCCTGACGCACGCTGACCCCTGACTTATTCCAAGTCACCTTAAAGATGTTTTGAAAAACAGAGCACTCCCAAAAAAGGTGAAAGTCAGATTCTTCAGCCGCCTCACACAACACACATTTACTCGGCAGATGAAATCCGATGGATTTGAGGAAGTTGTCAGTCTGCACCCGATTGTGTAAGATTAGCCAAGCCAGGAAACATGATCTCGGAGTGGGACCCTTGCCCCAGATCAGGTTCGTCGGAAACCGGTCCACCCCCGACGGAAGGAGAGCGAGGTAGCCTTCTTTAGAACGAAAAAATCCGTTCGGAGCAAGGTTACGACCAAAGAACGGAGACTGTGATTCAACATTGCCATTATGAGACAGAACTGCAGACCATGCTTGGATCCATGATCGCCGAAGCTTTGACATAGATCGCTGACGCATGCTTGTGACCCCCACCAATGATTCCACACCACCGTATTTAGCTAGAAGCACGCTTGCACACGGAGACCCAGGTTGGTGTGCAAGCCAACTCTGCTTCACGACAAGAATCATACTCCTCAGACGGGGGTCCTTGATTCCCAAACCCCCCCTATTTTGGGGTAGTCGAAGAGTGTCCCACCCTATTAGGTGGCGCTTGTTTTTTGGACCACGCCCAGACCACAGGAAGTGCGTCACTACCTGAGTTATCTTCTTACTAACCCCCATGGGCATCAGGAACATAGACATAAAATATTCTGGCATAGTAGAAAGAACGTGCTTAATGAGAGTTAGTCTACCTGCGATAGAAAGGTAGGACGCTTGCCAGCCCAAAATTTTTTCCTGAACCCTTTGGATAGTGGTGCTCCAGGCTGCCGTTGATACACGACTGATTTGAAGCGGCAGGCCCAGATAAGAGAAAGAGTTATTCGAAACCGAGCATCCGAATATCCGCTGGCCCAAGTCCAACATTGAAGCAGGGGCGTTGACCATGGAAAGACAACACTTCTCGTAGTTCAAGGATAGACCTGACATCGATTGGAAAAAAAGAAGGACAAGCTTGAATCTTAACATTTGTTGGATGGAGGCCCTTCCGAAGATAATTATGTCATCAGCGTATGTCAGGATCTGACTACGACACTCTTGAATACCGAGAGATTCAATTAGATCACCCTCCACTGCCCTCTTAACCAAGACCACCAGGCCTTCAGAGACAACGTTAAAGAGTAACGGAGACAGAGGACATCCTTGCCGAAGACCACGACCAAGTTTGAACTGTTTTCCCTTGACCCCATTGATCTGAAACTGTGATTGAGCATTGGTTACCAGCTCATGCACCCAGCTAGAGAAACGCCTACCGAAGCCCAAGTTTGCCAACATGTTGAAGAGGAACGGCCAATGAACCGAGTCGTAGGCTTTATGAAAGTCAAGCTTCAGAGTGAAAAAGGCCCCCCCGCTGATCTTGAGAGAGTGCAACACTTCTGTGGCCAAAATGAAGGAATGTTGAAGTCTTCTGTTAGGAATGAAGGCGAACTGAGCCTCTGAGAAAATCCTAGGGGCAATTGACCGCATCCTGTTAGCTAAGACCTTGGCGATAATGCGATATAAACTCCCTAACACTGATATAGGTCTAAACCGCGAGATATCCGATGCGGCTTCCTCCTTAGGAATAAGCGACACAATTGCTAGGTGAGAATGAACCGGCAATCGGCCATTTCGATGAAACTCGGCGAAGACACTAAGAATGTCACTCTTAATGCATTGCCAGAATATGCGAAAGAAATCCACAGGATACCCATCAAATCCCGAAGCTTTCCACCCAGACGACTCCCGCACCGCCGAGACGATTTCTTCTTCGGAGAACAACCCCTGAATCGAGTTGGCTAGCGCTCGATCCATCGACAAGAATAAAGTTGAACCCATATTGCCACCTACAGCTTGGTTGCAGGAATACAAGTTAGAAAAATAGTTGGAGACAGCATTGAGCACCTGATCGCCCGAAAAGGAGACACCATTGATATTCAGAGTGTGAATCGCATGTCTTCGATGCCTGTGAGATGCTAAAGAATGAAAGAACCTTGTATTTCCGTCACCCGCTTTAAGCCAATTTACCCTTGACCGCTGCTTCCAACGAATTTCATCCTTTAGACGCCACGATTGCACTAGAAGAGTCAGCTCGGCCGATCTAGCATTGAGACATTCAATATCTGATGCATTCATATATGACGTATCCAAGAGAGACTGATTGATAGATGCCAGCTCTCGCTCCCAATCCCCCAGATTTTGGAATTTACTTATTCTATTGGAGATGAGCCAAGATTTGATATCGCGGGATAGACGAAAAAGCTTAACCATGCATCTTGTAGAGAGAGAGAGAGAGAGAGAGAGAGAGAGGATGTTTTCCTTTGTCAAATCCACCAGTGAGAATTGAAAGGCTCTTTGAGGGTGTAGGGTTTCACCTCTATTTTTTGCTCCAGTGCTTTGTTGAGCTTAGTTAAAGATGGTACTCAGTGTCCTTGGACATAGATCATTTCTACATTAGGGTTCATGTGAAGCTAAAAACAAGTTCAGTTGTATCCTAGAGGTAGTCATGTATGTTTACCTTTTCGTGCATTTGGGTGCGTTTATCTAACCGGACAAACGTTGTCCAGGACCTGTGAGAGGTTCCACGCACCCTTGTGAAATATGAAGAGGCGGGAAGCATGCGGTCCCCGCCAGGACCGCTTGGTTCTTGTGTATCAAACACAAGCCCGTACCTTGGCAGGGACCAGTCAGTCTCTTCTCGGATGCGTCCTGCAATTCAAATGCGCCATATGGGTTTGCTTACAGGGGCAACTTCTATCATCTTAAAGGCTTCCATAACCAAGTTTTTGGAGGGCAATTACCGTGCAAAACAACTCAGTTCAAGCTCTGCTCATTTACAGGATGAGCCGAGCCTGAGCCGCCCGGTTAGTTGTGGTCTTACAATTCTTTACTGGCGCAAAAAGCTTGCGCCAGTAACGTTCTCTTAAAAAAAAACCTTTCGAACTCTCTCGTCTCTCTGTCGGCCCCACCCCCTCTCGCTCTCCGTCGCCCCCGCTCTCCGTCGCCCCGCCCCCTTTCTCTCGCCCCCGCCCCCTCTCTGTCTCTTTGATGTCGACTTTATTTCTTATAATTTTGAGAATGTCTAATATTCTCATTTGTGTTATAGAATGGAGAGGCACAATCTGAAGGCCATGAGCGTTGTCGATATACACGAGATCTGTTATTGCAGATCCGGGAGGTAATTTGCTATTTTCACAATGTTTCTCAGCTGGTATCTATAAGTTGTTGAAAATGTTCAACCATCCAGCCAAGACCTGGTTGTTTTTCATTATCCGCTGTTACATTGGAACAATTTTGTTTTGTTAATTTTTACGTTGTGTCCTTTGAAGTTTACATTTTGCTTTCTCAAATTCTAGTGTGAGTTAAATTCTTGACTTTTTTTAACATGCTTGATAAATCTAAAGCTTGACTGTTGTTTCTCTTTTTGTAGATTTCTTCAAGTTTTTATTGCTTCTTGGAGGAGATGATAGTTTCACTTGCATAGGATAGTTCATACTTGATTTGGTGCCCTGGCACTTATTTTCACTATTTCCCATTATTGGCCATAGGTTGTTCAACCTCCTAAAGATATTCTAAAGATCAAGCAAGAGATTGAATCTGAAATTTTTGGTGAAGAACAGAGTTGGGGTCGCACAGATGCTAATGTAAGCTCAAACTTTTGTTCTTCAAGTGTTATTTTGTTTTCTTTCTCTGATATATTTCTGACATTTTTTTCATACTATCTACAGTTACCGTTTTTCACTAAGACTTCCATTGCTTATGGTTTTGCATGCATGCGATTAATATATTAGAGAAGCTGATGTTAAAAATTCTATTAGTCTGCTCCTGAGTTGTTTTTGACAAGTTCTATTTACTCACTTTTATATTTATTTGCAAGGTAATGTTCAATAGGAGTGGTATTTTCTGGAAATTTAACTCTGATAACGGATACAGTTTACCTCTCCTTGTGTACTTTCATGATCCCTGCTTTTGGCATTCTATCATTTGTTTAAAATAGTGGGAATCTTGTTTTATGAATGTGCGTCAAGGGTGAACAAAGTGTGCATATTAGATGTTTATGCTTCATTGTGGAGAAAAGGAAAGAAAAAATTTATGCAAGCGATGTTTCATTAGTAGAAGCTCACTTTCCTTAGTGTTTTTTTGAGACCGAGCCAGTAAACCTCATTGAGAAGCATGGATGCATATCAGAGGTGTAAGCCTCTTCATTATATTAAATTCTAATTAATTTATGTTTAAAACATTTATTAAGTGACATCTTTCCTACAATTCAAAGATGTGCCTTCTAAATCCCGAGGATGGCAAATAAAACAAAGAAAAAAACTCATAACTCATTTGGCAATAACTTAGTAAGTTTCCTAGACATTATTTTTTCAGACAAAGGCCATATGTGGCTTCATGGAGAGGTTATTCTCAAGTCATTCTGTTTACTTTTCCTAACTTCTCATCTAAAGAGAACATATTGTTTCATCTTTGTCAATCTTTTGAGGATTTAACAATATTTTCAGTTTATTTTTAGATTTTTTAGATGTTTCTAATAATGCCAAATGCTTCTATTAATTTAATTTTATTCCCAGTGTGGGAGTTTATCATGGAATATTACAAGAAATGGACTTTCCAGTGTGGGAGTTTTGGAGTTCAGCATGCATGATTTGGAAGGTTTTTGAGCTTTCACTTATTCATCATCCATATTGCGAAGTGATTTTCAATTGATAGGTAGTGGCTGGAAAAGTGCCCGACTATTGATTTCTATGTTTTCTTCTAAAATAGTTATTTCATTAGAGGTTGTTAAAAATGTAAATATATGTATTATATATATACTTATATATATATAACTCTCTCTCTCTCTCTCTCTCTATATATATATATAGTAACTAGGTTAGTATTAGGATTAGTTGAAAGTCAACTAGTCAACATTGTTGACTAGTTTGAATTCAACCACCTATAGAGACATTGGGAGAGACCCAACGGCTCCATTTAGAGCCATTGGGGTCTCTCCTAACATCTCTATAGGGTCTCTTGGCTATGTATAAATAGGGGATGACTCTCCTCTCTAATGTATGCTTCTTGCATTGTTTTATAATCAATAAAATATTATTATTTTTATTGTTGTGCTAGCAACCTTGTGTGGATTTGGTGTGTAAGCCCATTTTGTGGCTTATGTATGTTTTCTTGGTGCTTTGGTGGAACTCTTTGAGTGTCCACTTTGTTGATTTGGTGAACATATTTGGGAAGCCTTGTTTTTTTACATGGTATCAAAGCTTGGAGATCAAGCTGTTTTTTGGTGCATTGAGAAGCGTGCCACTCAAGATTTAAGTGCTTGTGAGATTCTGGTGCTCACTTTGTAGAAGAATGTTTGTGCTATTCATTTGAGGTGCTCTCTTGGTGGTGAAGTGCCCGTGTGTTGGTGTTCTTCGTTAAAGAAGCTCTTGGTGGAGGAGTGCTCATGATCCTTTTTGTTATCTCATCTTTTTCTCCTTCCTCTCTATCTTGGTTCTTTTCTCTTTTAGCCCTTGTAAACATGGATGACAATGATAATGTTACCATAAAGCCTATCAAACTCAATGACACAAACTATGTAACATGGGCTTCAATCATGAAGCATTTCATATGGGGGGAAAGGGTTGTGGGGATTAGTGAATGGATTCGATTCGGAATCCAAGCTAATTTTTACTAAGATGGAAGGAGAGAAAGAAGCACTTCTTACGGAGGAAAAAAAAGCCAAAGCTATGGTCACTTATGAGAAAAAATGAAAAGAATGGATAATGGGTCATGCCTCATTAATAGTGTTGACATAAAAAAGTACTTAAGCTTAGTTAAATTTGAATATGCAAACAAAGCATGAGACTACCTTAAGAGAATGTACTCTTTATGACTCAAGCAAAAAAAAGTATTAGAGAATACTTTAGTAAGTTGTCCGATCTTTGGAACGAGTTGGCTCTTCTTGAGCCTAGTTGGCATTGTCCCGAAGACATAGAACTCCACCAAAGACAAATTGATGCTGAATATTTCTATCAATTCATCAATGGTCTAAGATTGGAATTTGAGTCTACTAAATTGACTATTCTTCATAGAAAAAATGTCTCCTCTATTGAAGATACCATAGACTAAAAATGAAGACATTTAAAGAAGATAATGATTCGGTCCTAGCCGTATCTAAGTCGGAAAACCATGTCCATGCTTGCAAACTACCACATTATGGGAGACCAAGCAATGATTACTATGGAGAACAAGGCAATGCGTTTGAGAAGAAAAAAATTATTTGTTGTTATTGCTGTGAATCGAGACACGTCAAAACGTATTGTCCTAAATTAAAGAGACCCTATGAGAAGAAGGTAGCCCTGGTTACACAAGAGTCAAGTGAGCTCAAAACTTCACAAGAATTAACTATTGGGTGCATGTCCTTGACTCAGCTTGTAAAAGCTCTTCAACCTCTACTCAAAGGAGCTTCATCAACCGGAGCTGCGATCTCTTCTGTTGGCATCTCTAATCCCAGTAAATCTCGTTAGCTTCTTGACTCAGGTGCCTCATTTCATATGATACCAAATGGTGATATTTTATCCAAATGTTATAACTCAAGCGAGTCAAATATTTTTATTGTTGATGGGACATCCCTTGAGATAAAAGGAATAGAAAATTTCAAAAATATTTCAAAAGGGTTTTCTATTCCAAAAATGATATATATTCTCAAGTTAAACCTAAATATTTTATCTGTCTCTCAATTATCTGACCATGGGTAATGTTTCCTTCTCTTTAGTTGGTTGTCGAGTACATGATCACCGGTCAGGGATGCTAATTGGGGAAGGCCATAGAAAAGGAGGATTATTCTATATGATTTTTTTGGAAATACCAAGAATATATTTTGTTATAATGTTAAAAAAACTGAATTTAACTCCGCCTGTGTATAACTGTTTAGTTATAGACTGCCGGTCCCAAGCCCGGATAAAGGAGGAGGGTTGCGGTAGGCCTGTGACAGCCAACATAAAAACTTTGTCATACCCTATGAAAATGAACCAATATGTCCGCACTTGTGGAGGGGTGACAACCAATTTTCCTATAACGGTTGGGTTACATCAAGGATCTGCTTTAAGCCCTTTCCTATTTGCTATAGTGATGGATGAGCTTACGAGATCAATTCAAGAAAATATGCCGTGGTGTATGTTGTTTGCTGATGATATTGTTTTGATTGATGAGTCTAGAGCTGGGGTTAATGCTAAGTTAGAATTATGGAGACAGACATTGGAAGCAAGAGGTTTTAAGTTGAGTAAGAGTAAGACTGAATATATGGAATGTCGGTTTAGTAAGCAACGAAGTAGTGATGGGAGTGTAGTGAAGCTTGGTGAGCAAGAAATACCGGTGAATGATTATTTCAAATATTTGGGATCCATCATTCAAAAGTATGGAGAAATTGATGGAGATGTAAATCATAGGATAAAGGTTGGGTGGATGAAATGGAAAAGTGCAACTGGAGTGCTGTGCGATCGTAGAATGCCATTGCGGTTGAAGGGAAAGTTTTATAGGACGACTATTAGACCCACTTTACTATATGGTACGGAATGTTGAGCTGCCAAGAGACATCATATTCAAAAAATGAGTGTAGCTGAGATGCGGATGCTTAGATGGATGTGTGGAAATACAATAAAAGATAAGATTCGGAACGAGGAGATACGTAAGAAGGTAGGTGTTGCACCCATTGAAAATAAGATGCGAGAGAATCATTTACGGTGGTTTGGACATATTCGGCGAAGGCCTAATGATGCTCCAGTTAGAAGGTTGGAGAAATGGGAAAATATATTAGTTAAAAGAGGTCGGGGTAGGCCTAGGAAGACTTGGATGGAGATGATAGGAAAGGATATGAATGCTTTGAACCTCACCGAGGACATGGCATTGGATAGAAATGATTGGAGGAAAAGGATTCATGTGGAAGACCCAAAATGAATTTCTTTTTTGGTTTATATCGCTGACCCCAATTGTTTTGGGATGAAGGCGTAGTTGTTGTTGTTAAAAAACTGGATTTGGAATTATGGCATAAAAGACTTGGCCATCCTAATGTATTCAAAATTCAGCACTTTCCAAATATAGAAAAAATTTGTAATCTTGAAAATTTTTCGTATGAAGATTGTATTCTTAGCAAAATGAAAAGATTGCCATTCCAAGAAATAACTTTTGTCTCTACACCACCACTGGAGTTAGTATATTCGGATGTTTGGGGCCCAACACATGTTATATCTAAGGATGAGTTTGCATATTATGTAACTTTTATTGATGATTTTACTAGATACATGTGAATTTATTTCCTTAACCACAAATCTGAAGTTTTTTCATATTTCTAAATATTTCACAATTTGGTCAAGAATAAATTTCAAAAAGACATTTCTATCTTTCACACTAATTTAGGGAGAGAATTTTTATCAAAAGAATTTGAAGATTACCTAGAAACAAATGGTATTACACATCAAAAATCTTGTCTCTACACTCCACAACAAAATAATTTGGCCGAAAAAACATAGGCATATCATAAAAACCACAAGAACTTTGCTTATTTCAAACCAAGTACCTAAAGAGTTTTAGGCCGAAGCCATATTGACTGCAGTTTACCTTATTAACAGAATGCCATCTGTCGCCTTAAAAAATATATCACCTGTTGAAAAACTTTTTAAACTTACCCCTGATTATTACGGATTAAGAGTTTTTGGCTGAAAATGTTTTGTTTTCACTGATAAAAATAATAAACTTTATCCTCGTGCTATTCCTTGTGTCTTTTTGGGTTATGTAAATAATAAAAAAGGTTATAGATGCTTTGATTTAAAAAAAAATTGTTTGCTTCAAGAAACATGTATTTCCTAAAAAAAGAAAGATATTTTGAAATCGAAAATCCGAAGGAAACAACTGAGTATTCTTTTCTGCTGGATGTAATTCTAAATTTTGGTGATGCTGATCTTGATGAAGTTTAGGAAATAAACAACCATAATTATATGTGAAAAGACTAAAATGCCCCTATAGGGCAAACTATTACAATACAATATATATATATAGTAACACTCCCCCTCAAACTTATAGGGAAATGACCAAAAGTTTGTTAACAAGAAACTTAAATCAAGGAGCAGAATGAGTTTTGGTGAAGAAATCCTCCAACTGGTATTTCAATGTGACATACAACAATGTAATAGTTCATCTCAGATACTCATCATGCACATAGTGACAATCCATCTCAATATATTTGATTCACTCATAGAAGGTGTGGTAGCTCACAATATAGATTGCACTCTTACTGTTACAACACATCTTCGAAGGTATTGAGATGATTACTCCCATATCACTAAGAAGACTTTTTAGCCACACAAGCTCCATTGTTGTCGTAACCATTGCACGATACTCAACTTCAGTTGAAAATAATGTTACTTTTTACTGCTTTTTGCATCTCCATGAAATCAGTCCCTTAAAAATACACAAAAACCTGCAGTTGAGATTCTATCATTGGGATTTCTACCCCAATCAACATCAGTATAAACAAGTAAATCTAATGAAGAAGATGAGGATAAGAAAACCCCCTTTGTTATAGTATTCTTGATATATCTAACAATTCTCAAGATAGCACTCATGTGTATAGTGGTTAGAGCATGATGAAACTAGTTGTCCGAGTGAACTGCATGAGCTATGTCAGGCCGAGTGATAGATAAGTGAGTAACCCAACTAGTTGGCGATAAGGTGTAGGATCTTCAAGCAGAGTCTCATCTTCCAGCCTTAATTTAACATTAATCACTTATGGGGTTTCTATCTTCTTATCATTTGTAATGCCAGACTTAATACAAATATCAACAATGAGTTTCATTTGAGAAAGAATATACCCTCTAGGAGAGTACACAACTTCAATACCTAAGAAATATCTTAAAAGCCTAAATTAGACATATCAAAATGTTCTTTTAAAATATTTTTAATATCACCAACTCCCTATTTGTCACTTTCAATGATAATCATATCATCTATATAAAATAGAAGAACAATAACTTTAGAACCTGTACTTTTGACACAAAGAGCAGTATCAATATAGCAAGAATGAAAGTCCAGATGAGTCATTACATTACTAAATTTTATCATGCCAAGCTTTAGGAGTTTGTTTTAGACCATATGTAACGCCCCAAAATTTCAACTTGTGATTTCGAAAAACATTGACGAAAAACCTTTCAGAGATTTAAAGTTTTTACTTTAAAAATCAACAACGGAAGACATTTAGAAAGGAGCACAAATTACCAAATTCTAGGTACGTTAGCAGTAAAATCATCATTTCACATGAAACAACTACTCAAAGGAAGTGAGGAAACAAAACAATAGATTATTAATAAAATCTGCAGTTTATTACAAAATGAGCATTTTCCCACTATCCAATAACCTAAAGAAAAACTCAAAACTCAGAGCCACAATGCCAGCAGAAAGAAGGATCACGCCATCGGCCGCCTGTGAAGTCCTACTCATCACCTGCCCATGAAATGGGTCAGTTTCATAACAAACTCGTAGGTGCACGAATAAACAATATAGAATAAAATAAAGCAGGACATTCATGAGATAAGCAGTTTATTATATTAGAAGCAACAAGTACAATGTAATCTATTCTAGCAGGTGCAACATATGCAAAGATCTATTGTCTTGAAACAGATATAACAACATTTCAAATAGTATAAATATCAATCATCTACAACTTATTATGAAAGCGATATTCTTTAAGTTCTGATATTAACTGGCCTGTGGGTATGCATAGACGCGAAACGTAGAAACAACCAAGACTGATCCAGGGGTTTATTATGTCAGGTGTTTTTCATTAATCCGGATGGCTGACTGAGTCTGCTCCTAAGGGGACGGTCAGTGACCAAGAGAGTAAATCCCCAAAGGCATTCGTGGCCCATGGATGTATCCAACTTCTGCAGAAGTGCTTGGGAGTTACCACCTAGGATAATTTATGTTAATCCCAATTCCCTTAACTCCGATGACTGGGGAAGCCGAGTGATGCAATGGTACGGTGTGGACTCGATATACATTGATCCACGATCCAGGATCCAAACGGATCTAAATGCATGCGGAAGCTTAAATGATAGAGAGTCTGGACAGAACTCTGAGAAACAGGTTTTTGGGACCCGAGCACTGTACTTTGACAGAAACGGTCCAAATGAAAGTTGTGTGTGACTTGCACAACTTTCCAACGAATCTAGAAACACAAGATTCAGAGCAGGAATGTCCGTTCCACGGAATCGGAATCGGGACTGCTAAACAAATCCAACACAGACTATCGAATTCCACGAACTCGGAATCGGGACAGCTTCAGTGGATGATAGAGAAACTTTTTGCTGCTTTTTACATATCCATGAAATGAGGGATTCACCTAAAAAAATACAAAAACCAGTAGTTGAGATTCGATTATTGGGATTTCCCCCCAATCTGCATCAGTATAAGCAGTTAATTCAAGAGATCAAGAAGAGGATAAGAAAAACCCTTTGGAGATGGAGTTCTTGATATATCGCACAATTCGCATCACTGCGGTCATGTGAACTGTAGTAGGAGCATGCTGAAATTGACTTGCAGCATGAACCACATGAGCAATATCCGGATGAGTGATGAATAAGTAAGGGATCCAATCAATTGCCCATAGAGGGTAGGATCCTCAAGAAGAACATCATTCTCAAGTCGCAACTTTGCATTTATAACTTTAGGAGTTTCAACTTTCTTTTCACCTGAAACTCCTGATTTGGTACATATGTCTGCTGCTAATTTCATTTGAGATAGAATGTACCCTCGAGGAGAATATGCCACTTCAATACCTAAAAAATACCTTAAAAACTCTAAGTCAGACATATCAAAATTTTTCTTTAACATAGACTTAACATCATTTACTCCATTTTTGTCACTTCCAGTGATAATCATATTATCAACATACAGAAGTAGAATAGCAATTGAGTCACCTGTTTTCTTAGTAAAAAGCACAATGTCAGTATAACAAGAAGTGAAACCCAAATTGATTAATACATTACTAAACTTGTCATACCAAGCTTTGGGAGCTTACTTAAGGCCATATAATGCCTTTTTTAATTTCAAAATTTTACCATTTAAATTCATGCCAGGTGGTGATTCCATATAAAGTTTATAAACTTCTTCACCCAGATCTCCATTTAAAAAAGCATTCTTGACATCAAGTTGAAAAATGAACCATTTTTTAATAGAGGCTATTGCAATAAGGGCTAAAACACTTCGAGCAACAGGGGCAAAAGTCTCATCATAATCTACCCCATATTCTTGGGCATATTCTTTGGCTACTAATCGTGCCTTAAATCTTTCTAAAGAACCATCACTTTTAGTTTTTACTTTGAAAACCCATCTACATCCAATGAGTTTCTTGCCATTAGGGGGATCAACGATTTCCCAAGTTTGAGCTTTATTAAGTACATTAAGTTTAAGTTCCATTGCTTCATTCCAATGGGCATATTGTTTGACATCATTATAATGTGATGGTTTATGGAAAGAATGAATAGCTAACAAACACGCTCGAAAATTTGGAGAAAAAGAATCATAAGATACAAATCTATTAGATATTTTAGAAATACGATTTGATCTCCTTTGAGAGGATTCTTCTAACGATTCATTTTGAGGATCAATGTGTTCTTCAATGACAACTGCAGGGGGTTCAATAGTTTCAACATGACTGTCTATGCATTTTTCTTGAGGTAACAAGTCAAACAAAAAAAAATAATCAACATTTTCATTTATGTAATGCGAAAAACCATTTTCTTCTTCTAGAAAAGTGGCGTCTTTTGAGATATAAAGTTTGTTATTTAATAGGTCAAAATAGCGGTAACCTTTTTGTTTTTTGGCCATATCCTAAGAACATACATTCAATTGCCCTTGGAGAGAGTTTATCATTTTTGTGAGTTAGAACAAAACACTTACATTAAAAAATTCTTGGTCTTTTATAGTTGGGAGACATATTATAAAGTTTTTCAAATGGAGAAAGATTTTTTAAAGAGGACGAGGGTGTTCTATTAATTGAATATGTTGAAGTAAGAATAGCTTCGACCCAAAACGATTTTGGAATATTTTTGGAAACTAATAGAGCTCTTGTTGTCTCTATTATTTGTCTATGCTTTCTTTCCGCAAGACCATTTTGTTGCAGAGTGTTTGGACAAGAACGTTGATGAAAAATTCCATTTCCTTTCAAATAGCTTTGGAAATCATTGGACATGTATTCACCTCCCAAGTGAGATCTAAGAATGGACAAGTTTTCTAAAAATTGATTTTTTATCATTGCATGAAATTATTTAAAAAAAGAGAAAACCTCAGATTTACGGTTTAGGAAGTAAATCCATGTAAATCGAGTAAAATCATCAACAAAGATAACGTAATATGAGAAGCCTCATTTGGATAGAACAGGAGAGGGACCCCATACATCAGAATGAACAAGTTCGAATGGCCGTGTGGGAATATAATTTCTTTGAGGAAATGGAATAGCTTTAGATTTCCCAAAAATGCAATCTTTACAAGTCATATGTTTGTCTTTACAAGTATTGTCCAGAAAAGGGAAAAGAGACATCTTTAAAAAATTCAGATGACTAAGTCTCTTATGCCAAATTTCAATACTTTTGACATTTACAAAATTACAAAATGACTTGGATGGAAGGGTCAAAAAATCCATAAAATAAAGATCGCCCTTCCTATGGCCTTGCCCAATCAGCTTACTTGACTGGAGATCCTGTACGGTGCAATCTTTAGGTGAGAAAAAGACTTGGCAACCATGATCGGTAATTTGAGAGACCGAAAAAGATTCAAATTAACTTTCAGAACAACTCTTACTTTAGGAACAAAAAAGTTTTGAGAGGATTTCAAGTCAAGTGTTCTAATACTTTCAATTTTTAAAGATGTCCCATCGGATGTTGAAATATACGAAGATATAGGGTGAGAAAAAATATTTGAAAGAGAATTTTTATGAGATGTCATATGAAAGGAAGCACCAGAGTCAAGTATCCACATACCTGGAGGTGATGAATGAGCTATGGCGGCGCGAGAAGCGGAGGTTGAAGTAGTCTTGAGAAAATGTTGGAGGACTTCAAAAATATGGCAAAGAGTTTCTTTGATATCTCCTCTATTGATATTCTCTTCTTCCTTCTTTGGAGTGTTTTCTCCAACTACGACCACCTTTCCTTTAAGCTTTGGACAAACCGGCTTAATATGCCACGATTCATTACAATAGTGACAAATGACTCCTTTTCGATACCTATTATTTTTGAAAAATGGGGCGGTCTATATGCTTTTACATTGTTTCCCGGCCTAGTAACGGCCAAAATTTCATCATTCTTAAGACTTATGCCAAGACGAGTTTCCTCTTGGCATACTTCGGCAATGAAATCTTCAATAGGTAAGACTTTACTTCTATAAAAAAAGAGATGCCCTAACTTGTTCAAACTCGGGTCTAAGCCCATGAAGAAATGGAAAGAAATGCTCATTTTTAATTTGTTCTCTTCTAAGCTCAATATCTTCCGGAGCCACCCACTTGGGCTCAAGAAGAGCGAGTTCATCCCAAAGAAGAGTCAAAACACTAAAATAGACACGGACACTCATATCTGCTTGTCTAGTAAATCTAATCTTTTCTTGATAAAAAAATTGTCTAGCTAAATCTTTTTGGGTATACATACCCTTAAGGAAGAACCATGCTTCATTGGCTCTCCTAAACTTAGCAATGTTGGCACAATTTTTAATATCAACATTGTTAATGAACCATGCCAAAATTTTGGCATGGTTACTTTCCCAATCTTCTACCTTGGATTTATGCTCATCAATGGCTTTGATGTGATCGTTTCCATCTAGAGCTTTCTCAACACCTCCTTCCACTTTGGTGAGCTTTAAGGTGGGTTCAAGAGTGGTGCCCATCACAAAACCCCACAACTTTTTACCTCTTAGATGATTTTCCATAGCCGATGCCCACATAAGATAGTTTGCGCCATTGAGTTTGAAGGAGAGCTCAACTCTTGATTCATGCTCCATTGATGACGGGAAATATAGAATATGAAGCGCACCAAAAGATCTTTCAAGAATATTGAAAATCCAATTGCTCTGATACCATGTAATGAAAATAGCGGAAGCACTAATAAACCAAAGAACTCTTTAAAAGAGTCAAGCAAAGAGCTAAGAACACAAGCACATAAAGTGCACAAATAACCCACTAAGGGGTAAAATGCCTAGAAGGCAAAAATATATTGAAGAAAGAGAGAGAAAGTGGGCTGAAAACCCTTACAAATACAAGAGGGAAAGCCTTCTATTTATAGGAGAGTAAAAGGGTTTTGAGAGGGACCACAAGGGGGGCTCCCTTCTAGTCGTTGGGAGCCCCAACGGTCATAAATGTGACCGTTGGGGCCCCAACGACTAGATGGGTGGGGCCTTTGTTGGTCCTATTACAAAAAGAAATAAAAATAAAAAACAAAAAAAGAATAAAAAGAAAGAAAAAAAGATAACAACAACAAACAACAACTACGCCTTCATCCCAAAATAATTGGGGTCGGCGATATGAACCAAAAAAGAAAATCATTATGGGTCTTCCACATGAATCCTTCTCCTCCAATCATTTCTATCCAATGCCATGTCCTTGGTGAGGTTCAAAGCATTCATATCCTTTCCTATCACCTCCATCCATGTCTTCCTAGGCCTACCCCGACCTCTTTTAACTAATATATTTTCCCATTTCTCCATCCTTCTAACTGGAGCATCATTAGGCCTTCGCCGAATATGTCCAAACCACCGTAAACGATTCTCTCTCATCTTATTTTCAATAGGTGCAACACCTACCTTCTTACGTATCTCCTCATTCCGAATCTTATCTTTTATTGTATTTCCACACATCCATCTCAGCATACACATCTGAGCTACACTCATTTTTTGAATATGATGTCTCTTGGCAGCCCAACATTTCGTACCATATAGTAAAGCAGGCCTAATAGTCGTCCTATAAAACTTTCCCTTCAACCGCAATGGCATTCTATGATCGCACAACACTCTAGTTGCACTTTTCCATTTCATCCACCCAACCTTTATCCTATGATTTACATCTCCATCAATTTCTTCATACTTTTGAATGATAGATCCCAAATATTTGAAACAATCATCCACTGGTATTTCTTGCTCACCAAGCTTCACTACACTCTCATCATTACTTCGTTGCTTACTAAACCGACATTCCATGTATTCTGTCTTACTCTTACTCAACTTAAAACCTCTTGCTTCCAATGTCTGTCTCCATAATTCTAACTTAGCATTAACCCCAGCTCTAGACTCATCAATCAAAACAATATCATCAGCAAACAACATACACCACGACACATTTTCTTGAATTGATCTCGTAAGCTCATCCATCACTATAGCAAATAGGAAAGGGCTTAAAGCAGATCCTTGATGTAACCCAACCGTTATAGGAAAATTGGTTGTCACCCCTCCACAAGTGCGGACATTGGTTACTACTCCTTCATACATATCTTTAATTATTTTAATGTACTTGAGAGAAACACCTTTCTTCATCATTGTCCACCAGATAACGTCCCTAGGTACTCTATCGTATGCCTTCTCTAAATCAATAAAAACCATATGCAAATCTTTATTCCTCTCTCTATTTCTCTCGATAAGTTGTCTAAGAAGATGGATAGCTTCCATAGTTCATCTTCCAGGCATAAAACCAAATTGATTCTCCGATATCATGACAACCTTCCTCAACCTAGACTCAATCACCCTCTCCCAAAGTTTCATAGTATGACTCATGAGTTTTATACCACGATAGTTTGTGCAATCTTGTATATCACCCTTATTTTTATATAGAGGCACCAAAGTACTCTTCCTCCACTCATTAGGCATCTTATTTGTCCGCCAAATCTTGTTAAAAAGATTTGTCAACCATTCTAAACCTTTCTCTCCCAAGCATTTCCAAGCCTCGATAGGAATACCATCTGGGCCAACTGCCCTTCTTGATTTCATTTTCTTCAAAGCCTCTGCAATTTCTTTCTTTTGAATCTTTCGCATGAAGTCACGATTCATCTCATGAAAAGGAATAGAGAAGTCTTCAAGATCCTGAGCATGACTTTCATTAAATAACTTATCAAAATAATTTTTCCATCTCCTTAATCTCCTCATCTTTGACTAAAACCCTGTGTTTCATCTTTGATACATCTAACCATACCCAGATCCCTCGATTTCCTATCTCTCATCTTTGCAAGCCTATAAATATCCTTCTCGCCTTCTTTGGTATCCAACTTGTCATAAACCTCCTTATATACCTTATCCCTCGCGTTCCGAACTACTTTTTTAGCTTCTTTCTTTGCTATCATATACTTCTCCAAATTCTCCTTATCACTACTCTTACTTAGATTTCTATAACACTCTCTTTTAATCTTAATAGCTAATTTGACATCCTCGTTCCACCACGATGTATCCTTACCTAGCGGTGCACCGCCTTTAGACTCACCCAATACCTCCTTAGCCACCTTTCTCATGCCACCCGCTATCTTATTCCACATTGATTCTGAATCCTCCTCGAGACACCAATCAACTTCCTTAACTACCTGCTCTACAAACATTCCTTGTTTAGCTCCTTTCAGTGCCCACCACTTAAGTCTAGGATCTATCCTATGTCTATCCCTTTTGCGGCATTGTCTAATTCTAAGATCTAAAATTAAGACTCTATGTTGTGTAACTGCACTTTCTCCCGGTATAACCTTACAATCTATGTCACAGGGATTCGGCTAGCAGGGTGCCGCACCCGCGTCGACGCGACTCGACGCGGGTGCGGGTGCGGTACCGGGTGCGGTCAAATGATCCTGGGTGCGTTGACCGCACCCAGGATCATTTAAGTCCATTTTTTTTTTTAAAAAATTTGCCCTATCACCTATGCTGCGAATTTAAAAAAAAAAAAAACTGTTGACAGCAGCTGACAGCAGCTGTCTGTCAGCTGTGACAGCAGCTGTCAGCTGCTATTCTTTTTTTAAAAAAGCAGCTCTGTCAGCTGGCTGACAGCAGCTGGATTCTTTTTTTAAAAAAGCAGCTCTGTCAGCTGGCTGACAGCAGCTGTCTGTCAGCTGCTGACAGCAGCTGACAGACAGCTGCTTTATTTTTTTTTTAAAAAAGCAGCAGACAGCTGCTTTAAAAAAAAAAATAGATTCGTAAGGGAGGGGAATCCCGATCCCATATATATATATATTGACATTTTTGCCCCTGCCGCACCCCCGCACCCGGGTTTTTTGGAAGTGCCGAATCCCCGCACCCGCACCCGCACCCGCACCCATGTGACATAGCTTACAATCGATGCAACAACCCCTATCTCTCTTTCTAAGTAGGAAAAAATCTATCTGACTCGTATTAACCCCACTTTTAAATGTTACTAAGTGAGACTCCCTCTTCCTAAACCAAGTGTTTGCTAAGATCATATCATAGGACAAACCAAAATCTAAAATCCTTTCTCCACTTTCGTTTCTTTCTCCTATACCATAGCCTCCATGGATACTCTCAAAACCATCCCTACTAATGCCTACATGCCCATTAAGGTCACCGCTGATAAAAAGCCTTTCTCCATAAGATATCCCTTGTACTACTCCATCTAAATCTTCCCAAAATTGATGCTTAATGGAATCATTTAAACCTACTTGAGGAGCATAAACACTAATAATATTAATAATATATGTACCTAATACTAATTTAATAAGTAAAATCCTATCACCCTTCCTACGGACCTCAACTACATTATCTATAAACTCACGACTCATAACAATCCCTACTCCATTCCTATTTATTCCTGTATACCAAATCTTATATCCCCAAGGTTCTATCACTTTTGCTTTCTCACCTACCCATTTGGTCTCTTGTAGACATAAAATATCAATCTTTCTCCTACACATAACATCTACTAACTCTACCAACTTACTAGTTAAAGACCCTATGTTCCAAGAGGCTAACCTAAGTTTATGGTCTTGGACTAACTTCTTTACCCCCACCCGTCCAACAAAGTGAGGGAACCCTTGCCTATTTGACACCACACCCGGGTGCCGGTGTGACGCGTCGCTTCCGGGCGACGACCTAGCAACCCTTGCCCATTTATCACTGCCTCCGGGCCTATAGAGTACAACGCGTCGCTCAGTAGGGAACGCCCCAACGAAATTCTCATATTGGTTCATATTCATAGGGTATGATATGACTAAGTTTTTATGCTGGCTGTCACAGGCCTACCGCAACCCTCCTCCTTTATCCGGGCTTGGGACCGGCAGTGTATAACTAAACAGTTATACACAGACAGAGTTAAAAAGAAAGAAAAAAAGAAAAACCTAAAAAATGGAAAAGTACATGGGAATTTACCAAAATACCCCTATTGGGTATTTGGATGTACAGAAGAAAGAGAAAAGAAAAAAAAGACATATGTATATATATGCATATATATATATATAAAGTATATGTATATATATATATAAAGTATATGTATATATACATAATTTAACATAGGGGAGAACACATCCTCTATTTATATACAACCAACAAGGAGGGAGGCCATTGGGAGCTTCCCACATAGTCATTGGAGAGCTCCCAACGACTCCATGGGATGGCCCCCAATGGCATAGAAAATAACATAAAAAAATAAAAATAAAAATAAAAATAAAGAATAAAAAAGGAAAAAGATAGTTGTTTCTAATAAATAACTATAATTCCATATGAAAAGACTAAAATGCCCTTATAGGGTTAACTAATACAATATATATATATATATATATGAATATTTATATATACATGAGTATATATATATATATATACATACATGTATATTTTAACAATCTACTAATATTGAAAACCATGTAAAAATACAGACTAGATGGTCATATAGAGTATAAAAGCCCATGAGAAATTTGTGTCTTATGAGTCATTTTCACCTAAGTATCAAGCCTACATTGCATTGATACAGTTCTATATAAAACCTTCAAACTATAGTGAAGCAAAAGAACATCTTGAATGGGTAGAAACCATGAGAATGTAAATAGATGCTTTAGAAAAGATAAATACTTGGACTATCCTCCTAGGAAAGAAACCCATAGGTTGTCGCTGGGTATATAAGATGAAAACCAAGAGTGATGACACTGTTGAAATATACAAAGCTAGGTTAGTTGCCAAGGGATATTTTCAAGAGTATGAAATAGATTATGAAAAAACTTTTGCCTCGGTTGCTAAGATAACCACAGTTAGAACCTTAGTAGCCTTTGCCTCTGTGAAGAAATGACCTATATATTAAATGGATGTTAAAAATGTATTTCTCAATAGGAACTTAGTTGAAGAAGTTTATATGGAAGCACTATCTTGTATAATTATTCCTAAGGAAAATGCTTTTTGTTTAGATAAGGCCCTGTATGGTATTAAACAAGCACCAAAGGCTTAGTATGATATGTTTAGTCAAGTTATGCTTGATGTTGGGTTTCAATCTTGTTTAACTGACAACATTGTTTGTTAAGATTTCTGATGCAGGTATTATTATCCTTCTCCTCTACATGGACGACGTGATCATCACAGGAAGTGACAAATAGGGAGTTGGACATATTAAAAAACTTCTCAAAATATATCTTGAAATGATTGATTTGGGATTTTTAGAATATTTTCTTTTCTTGGTATAGAAGTTGTTTAGGATATGAATGCTTTGAACCTCACCGAGGACATGGCATTGGATAAAAATGATTGGAGGAAAAGGATTCATGTGGAAGACCCAGAATGATTTTCTTTTTTGGTTCATATCGCCGACCCCAATTGTTTTGGGATGAAGGCGTAGTTGTTTATAGAAGTTGTTTATTCATTTAGAGGTTATCTGTTAACTCAATCTAAATTTGCTTTAGATATTATTGCCAGGTCTAGTATTTTAGATGATAAGAAGGTTGACACTTCTAAAGTTGTCAATATCAAAATAAAGATTGATGATGGAAAACCACTTGAAAATCCAACACCATATAGACAACTTCTTGGGGCACTATCATATCTCTCAATTACGAGACCTGACATTGTACGTGCAATTCGCACAACAAGCCAATTTTAGCATGCTTCCACCACTATCCATATCAGAACTATTTTGCACATTATTAAATATATCAAAACTTATATTTTTTGTGGACTTTTCTTGTTCGCTTCTTCATTCTTAGATTTAATTGCTTATACTGGTGTTGACTGGAGATGTGATCTCAATAACCGACACTCAACCACTAGTGTTTGTGTGTTTTTAGGTGACTCGTTGATCTCATAGAGGTATAAGAAGCAACAAAAAGTTTCTTTTTCTTCGACTAAAGCAGAATACCGAGCCATGACTATAACCACTATGAAAGTGGTCTGACTAAGGAGATTGCTGGCAGACATGAGAGTTTAGATTACAGGAGCATCGTGAATGTATTGTAACAATAAAGGTTTCATCTACATTGCCAGCAACCAGACCTTTCATGATCCTACCAAACATATAGAGATGAATTGTCACTATGTATGAGAGGAGTATCTCAATAACACTATTAATCTACCATATATAACTTCTGAATATCAATTGACAAATTTCTTCACCAAACCTCTTGCTGCTCTTAGATTTCATTTTTTCTTAGACAATCTTTCGGTTATCCAATCATAAGTTTGAAGGGGAGTGTTAAAAATGTAAATATATATAGTAACTAGGTTAGTCTTAGGATTAATTGAAAGACAACTAGTCAACATTGTTGACTAGTTTGAATTCAACCACCTATAGAGACATTGGGAGAGACCCAACAACTCTATTTAGAGCCATTGGGGTCTCTCCCAACGTCTCTATAGGGTCTCTTGGCTGTGTATAAATAGGGGATGGCTCCCCTTTCTAATGTATGCTTCTTGCATTGTTTTACAATCAATAAAATATTATTTTTTTATTGTTGTGTTAGCCACCTTGTGTGGATTTAGTGTGTAAGCCCATTTTGTGGCTTGTGTATGTTTTCTTGGTGCTTTGGTGAAACTCTTTGAGTGTCCACTTTGTTGATTCGGTGAACATCTTTGGGAAGCCTTGTTTCTGTACACAGGTTGCTTATTTTTCATGTTATTTTGTTTAGCTGGTCTTTCGTATATTGTTAAAAGCTCCTTTTGAAATATTCTCCCTATTTTGCATTCTTTTATGTTAATGTTTCCATCTTTTTTTATTTGATAGAGCATGATCCACTGGACTTCACAACCCTCAATCAAAATGCACAGCATTCACGTGTATTTGTCACTCATTTGAAGTTCCAATGGCTGAATGTTTACATGCATACCTATTTGTTTTATAGTTTTAATATGATCAATGTTATTCTATTTTTTTAGCTTCTGTAAAAGCAGAAACACAGTTGCAGGCACATCAATGGGTTATTTATTATCTACATTCTACTTTTCAGATCAAATGCTAATTCTTTTAGCTGTCTCAGTATACATGTTTATCTGTAGGTGGGACCTGGCCCTGCTCTTATCAAGGCTGAAGTTCCTTGGTCGGCCCAGAGCGGAAGTCTCTCAGAGAAAGAGCCTGTTCTGAAGACAGTAAAAAGGTAAAAGTCAACTGCAAATATTGTTTTTCTAGAGCCTATGGTTAGATTAGCATCATATATAAGAATTATGATGATGAAAATGGAATTTTATTTGTTTTATTTGTTAGTTGAAAGAAATAAAAGTACATAAGGTTATGCAAACATTTTGCCTAGTAAATTTTATTACCATATGGTTGGTCTTCTGACTATTTAAACCAAAATAAAGAGTATGATGTTTTATAGGGTTATGTTAGAATGAAAGAGAAGCGTTTGCTTGATGAGTTTTCTGTGCTTGTATTTGAATCCTTGTTGACCCTTTGTTTACCTGTGATTGATTAGTTTCCTAAATAGTTGCTGAGCTAGCAAGCTTGGTGCAAAAGACACATACTATCGCTCTACTGTTTCAGCATAAAACTGATATATTCTTATATTGTATATATGTTTGAGGACAAAAAGGTTCCAAGCTGTCATGATCCCTGGCTATTTTCTTGTGTTCACTAAGGTTGGCTTTTCTACTGGCAGGATACTGAACAAGCTGACACCTTAAAAATTCGATGTTCTTAAAGGCCAACTTATTGATTCTGGGATCACATCAGCTGATATTTTAAAGGTTTCATAATGTTAAAGACATTTTCTTACCCAAATTTGTTGAACTTTGTTAATTTACAAAATTTTGTTCATGTTTTTTCACACAGGGTGTCATCTCGCTAATATTTGAGATGGCAGTGTTTGAGCCTACCTTTTGCCCTATGTATGCTTTGTTATGTTCTGATCTAAATACGAAGCTCCCACCCTTTCCTTCTGACGAACCTGATGGCAAAGAAATCACGATTAAGCGCGTCCTTTTGAATAACTGTCAGGAGGCATTTGAAAGTTCTGACAAACTAAGGGCTGAAATTAGGCAGATGACAACACCAGAACAAGAACTGGAACACAAGGATAAGGAGAGAATCGTAAAGCTTCGAACTCTTGGGAACATCCGACTTATCGGTGAACTCTTTAAGCCGACTTATCGGTGAACTCTTTAAGCAGAAGATGGCGCTTGAGAAAATTGTTCATCACATTGTTCAGGTCTGTGGAGAATTCACCTGCATACCCTTCCTTTTATTAAATTGTTAGTCATAGAAAATTGTTCATCACATTGTTCTGAACATTTAAACTCTATCATTGTCGGTTTGAATTGGTGATCTGAAGTGACTGGCATTAAAAGAGATTATGATCTGGTTCATGAATGAATAAAAACATAACATCTTTATTGAAGCGAACATTTTTTGTCAGTAAAGTCTACTTTTCTGGTGCATTTTTTGCACCAGAAAACATCACTTTACTGCTGCGAAATACATTCCATAAAACAATGTTTTTTTTGGCATTAAAATGCACCAAAAAAGTTATGTTTACCGATGCGTATTTTGGGCCAGTAAAGAGATCTTTTTTGGTGCGAAAAATGCGCAAGTGATCTTTACTGGTGAGGAAATTTTTCGGGCTAGTATAGAGGTTATTTTTTTTAATTAAAAATGTGAGAAAATCTCTTTATTGGAGCCATATTAGCGCTAGTAAAGATATTTTTATTGGCACAAATTTAGCGCCAATAAAGACTTATTTACTGGCACGACCATTTCACGCTGGTAAAGGCTATACTGACAGGATCTACTATGGCGCACTTACTGACGTGACAACAGCACCAGTAAATACCTTTACTGGCACGATTTTTGTGCCAGTAAAGGTGGAATTTTTTGTAGTGAAGGTGTAAATCAGGTCGGCTCTATATTGGTTTGAATATAAATCAGTTTATGGTTCTCGAAATTGTTCAGATTTCATTTAGTTCAGGTACGGACATGGTAGTTTGCTAATTGTGTTGGGCTTAAACTGGGTTTGGAGGTTGAATTTAATTAGAGAGCTTCTCACATTTAGGTGTAACCAGTCTTGATTAAAATACGTTGGAAATATTTTAATTTTTAAATTTCAAAGAATTGAGAATGTGTATATGCATGTTGGATTTAAATCCCTTAGAAGTATGGACTTATTTGGTGTTTTATGCACTTGTGCGATGAGCTTAGGCCCTTGTCTGTTCAAGTGGTTATAGCTAGATACAGGTGTGAATCAGTTCAAGTACAAATAGGTCCAGTACAATTTGGGTCAGTTCAGGAGGGCCATTGATTGGTGCAATGGTGAAGTGGTTAGCCTACTAGTGAGAGATCACGGTTTCAAGTCCTGCTGTGGCCACCTCATGCAAAAGGCAGAAAGTTAGATTCGTTCCTAGTCCGCCCCACTCCAGCATCCTGAAACATGGGACAACACTGGGTATGGCCATGTTATTTGGGTTAGTTCAGATACTTATTGTAAGGGACCTGTTGCCAATTTGGTTTGTTACAGAAACAGGTTTAGCCATTAAATGTTCATACCCAAGGGTTATCTTTCCACTCAACTCATGTCTATCAAAATTAGGTTGGATTGGGCCAAGTTTGCTCAGTTCTTCAGGTTTGGTCGGTTGGTCAATCCAAAAAGGGCAGAGAGAGAGAGAGAGAGAGAGAGAGAGAGAGAGAGAGAGAGAGAGACTAAGAATATCAACATTACGACAGTTGAAATCGGCAAACAAAACACACAGGACCCAGACCGACAAAGAACACATAAGCCTCCCCCAGATAATACTCGTAGGGAATCCCAGATAATACTCGTAGGGAATCGATTCACACCTATCGGAAGGAGAGAAAGGTAGGTGTATCTGGTGCGGAAGGAGCCGTTCGGGGTGATCGCTCTACAAAGGAACTGGCTCTGAGAGAGAGAGAGAGAGAGAGAGAGAGAGAGAGAGAGAGAGAGAGAGAGAGAGAGAGAGGTTTATTCCAACAATCCATGCCTTAAATAAAAGGCAAACTAACAACCAATCACTCAAGCCTTAATTATACCTCATTTCTCTTAAAAAGGCTGAGAGTGACCAGGTTGCTGTTATAAGGGTACACATAAACAAAGTTCATGTATTGAAAAGTAGAACGCTCCTTCAAACTTTTGGTCTCAGGATCATAAGAAAGTATGCTGTCTCCTGCCCTCATTAGGACTTTGCCATCACTAAATAACCCTAATGGATGAAAGAGCTTCACATCCATCTCACACAGTTTGGGATTAATCCAGCTTCTCCTTAGGCACATCATTTCACCTGAACAAGTTGGTCGGTTCACTATGGAAGTTATGAGATAAAGGTGTTTGTCTACTACATTCTGCAAGCACACACTGTATTTCAGAAACCACTTGGCTCCCTTGCAGTAATTCCCAGCAGCCCACACATTCATTGTACTGATGCTAGTCCTCACAAAGAGGAGACTTCCTTGTGAGGCTCCAAACCACTCATCATCCCAAGATGAAGGGCTCTTCTTCTCCTCTAAGTCCAAAGGACTTGATGGGAGATCCATTAGCCAAGATTGTTCTCTCTCCACATCAAAGCAAAGGATGTGTTCCCTGATGCACAGCCAAAACAGGACCTCTTTGTGAAAGACAGGGCTTGAATCAGAGATTGTGTAGCAGCTATTAGTCTCCCTTGACACAGACCATGCACCAGTCTTTGAAGAGTAGACTTGGAACCTCAAGTCATGGGGTAATTCATATGAAGATTGCCAACTTGGAATAAGGGCTTCCACCAAGACCACTTGATACTTGAAGTTGGTGGGGCCCATGTAGGGGTCAAAGGCCAAGCCAATGCTTGTCTCAATGGAGTACTTGGCAAATGTATCTTGGTCTATGCACAGTGTTTCCCTTATAGGGTCCGGAAGTGTAAAGCATTCCATGTTGGTGGGGTTCAGTATCATGATGGAGCTTGAGAGGCCATCATAGTTCCAGCAACACAGAAGACCATTGCAGGAACCAACAATGTCAGCACCCTTCTGCTGGAGGAAGTGTTGGAGGGCAGTGGGGATGCCAGCTGAGGAGGTGTTCCAGAGGAAGGGTCTTGAGGACTTGACATAGATTGAAGCAAAGAACTCACTGTTTGGCTTGTTGCATGAGTGTTGAGCTTGTTCAGAGATGAAGTGAAGGTCTGAGATTATGGCTCTCCATTGCTTGCAGACAGTCTTGCACTGCAGAAGTGTTTTTGCTGGCAATCGAGATAAAATGTTTCGGCAAATATCTTCATTGAGAAGGTGGTCTTCTCCCATCTTATGAAGACCCTGATGTGGGGAAAAGGAGTCAATTCACAAAAACTCTATTTTTTAAAGGGAAATTTACATATTGGCTCTTAACGTATGACAAACTTACATTTAACTCTTTTAGGTTTCAAATGTTTAAGGTAGACCCCTAACCTTTTAAAAGTTTATTCAAATGATCGCTTGAGTTGCATTTTTTTACCCAACTCTAGTCGACTGTTGAAAATGACACCTTTAACTTTTTTTTCCTTGAAATTATTGAATATCAAATTTGTAGCCATCTACTTAATTTTTGTAGTTATGCTTAGGGATAAATAAGCAATTCCCAGGAGAAACAACAATTCAGGCTATCAACTGAGCAATTTCTTAGAAAGATCAGGTGTCTAAATTATTTAAAACCTGAGGCATCTGAATGTAAATTTTCCATTTGTTAGGTGCCTATATGTAAATTACACCTTTTTTTTCTTTGGGTTCTTCCCTAAATCATCCCTGCCTTTTTTGTGGTTAGGACAAATACATCCTTCCATTAATTTGATGTTAAATTAACTATTGTCAGACATTGAACATTGCTAAATACATCCTTCCATTAATTTTAGATGGATAGATTGGGACTTTGGAGTGGAATTTGTATCTTGGTGTTGGGTACGTAATCCGTGGTTACTCCTACTTTTTCTGAATTGGGTGGTCGTCTGGTGAGTACAAATTGGTGTTAGAAGGTTGGGATCATGAAGTATGGCTTTTTGAGAATTTTGGAGAGGTTTGCTTGGTGGGTTAAGGATCATGGGCAGAATGGTGAATTTGTAGACCGACTGGCGGTTCTAAGTCTGGTTCTTTGGTTTTAATTTGTTGGCTTGTGAGTTCAGAGAGTTTGAATTTGATGTTTATATAGTTTGTCCCTAGTGAAAGAAAAAAGTATAGTTTTTGGTTGCAAATTCTACCATCTTTCTCCTAAATCTAGCAAAACAAGCTGCTTACAGGAGTTGCAAACTGTTATCGGTTATACAAAACCAATAGCACTCTCACGCTTTCTGAGATGGGTACCTAAGGCGGTTGCGAACATGCCTTCTAGTGAATCTTTGATGATAAAATACTTTTTTTTTTATATTTACATGGAGAAACCACCTTAGGATCAGAGACCTGGCTGCGCTGACTGTCACCATACTTACAGTCACTGTTCTAACAGCGTAAAACTCTGTGTGCTTGCCCCAAGGGAGTCACCCTGGTGGAAGGGGTGACACTCATGAGATTTGAACCTAGACCACCTGCCTAGCAGCCTAGGCCCCATCCCACCACTCGCCTAGGCCTCATCCCACTAAGCCAAACCCCTTTGGAGTGAGATGATAAAATACTTACTGAATAACTTTATAAATTCTTTCCAAACAAGAGAAACTTCACAAATAAATGTAACCATCGATATAGTGACACTAGGTAAAACCCAAGTTCAAATCTGCATAACGTCATGCTGCCTGCCTTACAAAAAAGTTGTACTTTTGGTGTAAACGGGGTCGAATAAGATAGCTGGATAGTTAGGTTGCACTATTTGGGGTTCAAATATCATGAGGTTATCCCGAGTTGGGTCCCACTGATCCCCTATGTCATCCTTATCTTTATAGCCCTTCTCAGGATTTCATGGATGCAAGTTGTTTTGATCAAATCGGATTTCATAGATGTGATCAAAGTCATTCATTTAATGAAAACTAACACTTAAATCGTCTAAATCCAACATGTGTGCAAGATTTTTTGGTGATTAAAAAAATCAAGGGTTGATAAAAGACAAAAAAATGTTATTTAAAAATTATATATTTTCATTGAAAAATATGATTCAAGGGCAGTTTCCTATTAATCAACCATGCTGAATCCATCTATAAGGTCAAATATGATAGAAACAACTTCCACCATAAGATCTAAGAGGGGCATGAAGATAGGGCGATGACATAGGGGATGAATGAAACTCAACTAGCTTATCAGCTAGAGTATAAAAAAACAAAGGAAAAAAAGGAGGAGATTCGAGGAGAGTGTTATAACATCGACACGTCGCAGCGTCAACTGTCATGACTTCATTCTCTCAAAATCTTCTATTGTACAGGCATAAATAACAAGGAGACCAATCCCATCATTTGACATTTGACATTTTCATCCTACATTCAATCCTGGACATTCAATCAATGGCTAGGATTAGTCACATTTTCACATGGATGAGGACTGATCCTAACTGTTCATATGCTTCAGCTGAACGGCTAGGATGGACATAGGATGGAAACCATCCTACGTCAAAAGAATGACTCCTTTTTCGATAAGGGATTGGACTTTATCTAACATTCTATCCCAGTCAGTCTGGATTTGGTTTTTGCTTTGGGACGTGTACTGGGACTAAACCCAGTTGAGACATGCTTAGTGAAAAGGAAGTACTGTCAGTCCAGGTTAAGTACCGAGACTAATTAACCTCATAGAACTCCTATTTTTCGTTAATTATAGACATAATTAGCTGGATCTAATCAACCTAATTTGGCTGGATTCATGTCTGGTTTATAGACACAAATTGAATGTGCATGTTGGGATATGAGTAGGGCTGCAAAAGGATTGGATATGGTAGAATATCCAATTAGAGTCCAACATGTATTTTCGGGCTATCGATCTTTTAATTAAGTAAGATCCTAATATATGGTTGGATTTGGGTCGAACCTTGAAATGATTTGATTCAAAATCTGAACCGATTACATTTTTTACAAGTAAATATCTTGTTTTTGTTCTATTTTTTTAGTATTATCACATGTATTTTGGATTTGGATTCAACCTTAACTCCTCAGATCTGTTTCAGATCCGAAACCAGATTTGGATCCTTTGTTTACATTTCAGATTCAGATTCGGATTTGGCAAGATCCAACCCAAGTCTGACCCATTTGCACCACTAGATATGAGGACCCTAAAGATAAGGATGCCAATGCTTTGTATTTGGGTCGGATATTTGCCAGGAGCGTCTGACTAACAATCGATTCAATTCAATTTGTGGATATACATCAAAATCCAAACCTGACAGATATTCAAATTGGCTTATGTGAAAACACATCTGGATTCAGTACTATATTTCCTTTTTCAACTAGATCTGAATTCAAATCTAAATTCACCTAGACATGATTCATGCAACCAAATCCAACTCACTTGTATCTCTGCCTGCAAACGATCATGGTTGTCAGAAACATGTACCGCTACGCGATACTGGTATGGTTGCATGAGAGCTTAAAAAGTTTCGTGTACATTTTTTATTGAAAGAGTTCTGAAAAATATCATGAGTTTCTAATACGTTGATACGATTTCTAAAAGAATTGGTATGAGTTTCTTAAAAAGTTGATATGATGTATATATTTTTATAAAGATACATATAAATTAAAATAGTTAAAGATAATATATAAATCAATCATTATTGTATAACATTTTTTTACAAATTATGATACTTAAAACTTTTAATAACAATAGCGTCTTTATAAAATGAAATTGTTGTTTGTATGCAAGAGTGCTAATAGAAACAAACTTGATACTCATTTGTAACGTAATAAAAATGTATTTCTGCATAAGATGGTACCAGTTTCTCAGGTAATTGAGACATGTTTCTTAAATATTTGATACTTGATCTGTTTATGGTTTCAGAGACGAGTTTCACACTAGTATCTGGTACTGGTATGCCTGATACGCGTTATGCTAGGGTGTATCGAATATCAATGAAACTATGCAAACGACACTTTAGGTTTGTTTTCTACTATGTTAGTGTATCAACTAGAACAAATCAAGTAATATGCCAAATCACATTTTGCGAGCACCACTATTTGCATAGTGAATGACAAATATGGAGCCCACTTTGGTGCCAATGCTAAAACACGAACCAAACATGATTCGACAGGAGCTTTACCCAAATGTCTATATTAGGGGTGTGAACGGATCTGGTTTGACCTAGACCCGACTCGTAACAAACCCTATAGGGCCAGGATTTGGTGATAAATAAGAAGGTTTGATTAGAATAGGAGTTGTACCCTAATGGTTCGATTAATATATGAAGCTGGATATGGTTTGTGAAATTTCACAACAAAACCCGGACCCAACCTGAGTTCCAACTAAGATCCATAAATTTTCAATGTAAAGAAGATAAACAAATATTATTTTGTCGGGTATGGTTCATGTAATCCTTAATTGATTGCCCAGATTCGGAACAGGTATCATCATGCATCTCAAATCAGGTCAGAGTCTGGTTCTATCTGATCCAAACCAAACCCGACCATTTGGCACCCCTATATATATATATATATATATATATATATATATATATATATGTGCAGGAGCGGCATGATGACATCTCTAGTGGAACCGTCAGTATCTTCTTGCCTTTCCCAGCTGATGGAATGTTTTTTATTTGGTAGTAGGTTCGGGCCGGATTTGTAAGTCATGGTTTTCTAAGGTCTTACACATTTATTTTTTTAAAGAAATACGTTAAAATAATTTAGATAATTTGTTCTCTCTCTCAAGAGTTTAAATACATGGGCCCGCTCATACTGCTATTTACGGAGAAAGTAAGCAAGGTACGAATTACGATCCAACAATTCGCCGACTCCTTTCTTTAAAGAAAAACACACAAGTCGCTGACTCCTTACCACACACACAGAGAGAGAGAGAGAGAGAGAGACGTGGATTGGTGCTGGTGCAGACAAGTAAAGAAGATCTATTTTTATTTTTGATGGACGACCATGTTTGTACTTTATAGAGAGTGGTGGAGGCGTCACTGCAGCTGTTTGTAGAAGAAACTCACTTGAAGATGACGACGACGATGTCAAAAAAGAAAAAGGCAAGGAAGGTGATGACGTTGATGAAGGTAATTAATATTAAATGCCTTGACAATTTAAAGGAAGTCGAGATAATTTGCCCAACCTGGTGTCCATGATTTAGCTGTAACATGAGCCGCGATGGATACTAAGCGATGCGTGAAAAAGAAGCGGGGAAACAAGTGTTCTAAAGATAATATGAAGCGAAAAGTGGGATACGGTCATGAAACGATTATTGAAGTGCAACAAAAATGAAAAGGAAGAATATAGAAAGCAATACAAAGCAAGTAAAAAAATAAGAAAAGAAACGACGCGAATACAAATATAAAACTATATAAAACCAACATGCAAGCTTCATATAAAAAATTATAAAAAGAAATGTCTAAAGTGAGGGAAGAGCGAGTGAAAAGTGACAGCAAGTGAGAGAAAAACATGAAAGTTAAATAGAATCCATTTGGGAAACCAAAAGAAGCAAAGTTCTCACTAAAGAAAATAAAGTTTCCCATATTTCAGTAGCAGATTTCCCAAAGCTTCCCGTTTTTTTAGGAGAGGGAAGAGGTTCCCGCTTCCCATGTAGCTAGAAGCTTTCGATAACTATGCCATCTTATTGCCCATAAAAAATTTCACTACCCCACCAAGAATACAGATAATAAATTGCATGTAATCTATCATCAATTATATTTAATCTCGTCACACACCAACTGAAGGAACCATGTATGTCACTTGGGACCGTAAGTGTGGTGCCACTAACATTTTCATGGAGTGAGGTGTGCGGCTCAGATTGAATACAACCCTATTCATCAGTCATTTACAATAAGACCTGATATGCCCTCCAAGTAAACGAGAGCAGTTATCCTCGCGTTGTATTCCATCACCACCGCACACCCGACTTGATGAAGGCGTCTGTGCCCCACTTTTACATGCTCCAAGGTTCCCCGAATGAGATGTGTGGTGGGGATTGAATATAACCAGCGATCGGTTATATAAACTGCTCTGCTCAATAAACCCTTCTCATGGGCTTACTGTCCAATGATGCATCTAAGAACAGGTCAGGGGAAAAGATGCAGTATGGTTCTTGGACGAGTTAAAAAACGTTCAACTTATAGGAAAAACACAGAAAGTTCAACAGCTTAGAAAAGATTACCGCTAAAGTCCAAGTGCAGTATGCAGGCTATCTGGAGATGGTGAAACAGACCTTGATCACCGAACCAACTGCTAGATGATATGACGCAAATACTGGACTCATATGTTGGGCTTGCAGCGTATGCCAGCTTCTTGGCGCTGGTATGTGGGTTGCATTGCTTGCATGCCAAATCCTCCTTTTATAGAACCCACGTCCCCTTCCTCCAACAGCAGGGATTTCGTCCTTCTCTTGACGAGGACCCCAAGCATTAATGGGTGTCCATTAAAAACCTGCTACCTTCCAAGAAACGGTTGAGAGACATTAACACAATTTGCAGGGAATGGTGGCCACCTTGACATGCCCTCAACGTCCAACCATATCTCTAGATTTCAACCAGGTGGGGTCCACTTTAGAGGAAGAGAGGATCAAGATGAGGAAAACTTGAAGGTTTTCTTTTTAATTTTTCTCTTTTCTTTTAATTTTATGCAGAAGGGAGTTGACAGCATAATTTAGCAATTATGTGCCAAACGCCATAAAAATTCCAATAAGATTGAAGACATGGTAGGCTTTACTTGCAAAAATATGGATGAGAAAAATGAGTTTAAAAAATTACTAAATAGTATGTATTGTTTAATCTGATTTAAAATTTATCAAACAAGGTATATATATAATTATTTTCCTTGAAAAATATAATTAGTATACGGAACATATGACTCAAATTCAAGACTCAATGATATTCAAACAAGAGATTAGACAAAATTGGATCCATATTTGGGTTTTTTTAAGTGGTATGTCTAAATATAACTTTTCAATGCCCAAATGTTTCTCTCAAAAGGCTGAGTTTTTCTTCTGATATTTTAAGAAGATAAGTTTTCATTTGTTTATTGGCTTTAAAATTTTTATTGCAAAAGAAGTGTCTTAAAGAGAGTTTAATTAGCCATGGTTGGATGGCTGTGTAGCGACTCCCAGCCTCTCTGACATTATTGTACTTAAGGATAAAGTACGGTTTAATGACCAACATGCTGTACTTGCAAGTTAATTCCCCACCGGTTGTCCAATGCTACAAGTAAAATAATAATAATAATAATAATAATAATAATAATAATAATAATAATAATAATAATAATAATAATAATAATAATAATAATAATTGACCTTTGCTTTGTTGTTTTCAATAATGATTATCGATTTGTATTGTATTTTGTTGTTTTGTGCACAAATATATTTTGACAAATTTCTCGTTATGCGTGCAACACTATAACACTCTTCATTAGTGAGAGAACGCCCAACTGTATCGCTTGTGCTTTATTTGCTTGGTATTATGTGCCATACACCAACTGTTCGGTGAATTGCTTAAGCGGCAATTCGTAGCAGTTTTCGTAGGACCTCTTGTTTTTTCGAGTTTTAGTACTCATTTTCATCAAATTGTTAAGGTAGGATTCCTAAACTAAATTTGTGGAATATATAACCATGTTGTTTGGTACTAATCTAGTGTATTTTAACATTGTGTTTGCTTAACCATTGCAGCGTAGTGTCATGTTTAATAAATTAAATTTAGGAATGCTTAATTCGATGATTTTGCATGAAATCAATTAGTGAATGTATTGATTATGTCATTAACATAATTAGAGTAGCTTAATAACATTTTTAAGCATGTTTTATAATTTTGCAAATTTAGATTATGCCTTGAAAATTGTGTTGCACACTAACTGTTCGGTAAAATGCCTAAGTGAGACTAAATTTCAGATTTGAATGCGATTTCGAACAAGGCTTCAAGAATATTTTTAAATGTCGTATATGTGTGTTTGAAACTCGATTTTGATGTGGTTTATATATACTTTACAATCATGCTCTTTATTATGTAGTTTTGCATCATAAACATGCACTTGAGTGTGCGCGAATGTACGTAGCTAACCATGTTCACCCGCACATCGCTAGTATGGTCTTCACATGCGCATGTGCATAGTTTGTGTTCGTAAATGAAAAAGGCTTAGAGGCACTTATCCAACCAATTGTAATAATATAAATGCTTAGAATTATATGTATTATAATGTGTGAACTGATTTGTAGGTACAAAAAGAAAATAAAATGATATTTAAATGCTAAGTATTGCTTTTAGCTAGAAAAGCTATGCACATTAAATACATTGAAAAATACAAATAGGGTAAACACATGTGGTAAGTGCACATGATGCAAATGCACCATACAAATAGTTATATGATTGTATACAACACATGTATGCGCACACACATCACTTATTTGTGAATATTTAGGACTATTGTGATTGTAGTTCAGAGATCATGCTGAGCATAATTTAAATGAATGATAATATGAGTGTCTTTTCTGTTGTAGTTTGGAGACCATGCTTGACATGGTTATTATAGTGGATATATGAAGTGTGTGGGCTGCAGGGATTGTGTGCGATATTTGTTTTAATTGAATCATATATAAATGGATGTTATGCTGAGTGCCCTACAAAACCATGTTTTTATTCAAATGTTATATCTGATTCATACACAAGAGTATGTTGATTATAATGCATATATAAGAGCATGTTATATATGATTCATACATGAGAGTATGTTGATTATCATGCATAAGGGCATATTATATCTAATTCATACATGAGAGTATGTTGATTATCATGCATAAAAGGCATGTTATATTTTATTCATACATGAGAGTATATTGATTATCATGCATGAGGGCATAAGAGGGTTATCCTATGATATTATAATACTACAATATTATCTATGACTTAATAATAAAGATAACTCTAGGACCATGGATCCACTTGAGGCACTGGTGAAGTTGAGCTCTTAGAGATGACTGGGTTCATCTCGATCTCATGAGATAGAGGTACAAGCTTCGTGGGACATATCAAGTTTTTGAGGGATGGAGGCGCCTCTTATCCATGTTCTACGGAGGTTATGAGACATGTCTACCAATGAGTCATAGATGTTAGTACCACATCTCTACAAAGTAAGGGATGCATACATGATTTTAGCCCGGTGATATTGGTTTGATATAGTTTAATTAATTAAAACCTGGGACCACGAGTCCATTCTTCCAACTATTGCATTGTAGGGTTGAATCCCCTGAGATAGACTAAGTTAAGTCACAAGAGGGTAAATAAAATACATAGAATAATAAATACTTCTATGGTTGTTTTTGGACATCTATACCCTCTTTTATGCCACAAAGGTCTAATAAAACAAGAAAAATAATGCCTTAAATTCTTTAGAATAACTACTATCATGTGCATAGAAATATACGATATGAACATATAGAGATTGCTAATGTTTGCATATGTTATTGCATATTAATTATTACATGTGAATGAAAAAAGATGTTTATAGTCGTGTGATTGACCTTTGTATACAAGTCATGGACTTGTTTGTGGCACCTGAGGTGCTTGTGTGTGTGTGTGTGTGTGTGACACACAAGAATGGTTGAGTTAGAGCATGTTCTTTATATAACTTTTAATGCAAAAGTGCATTGATGTCCTGAAAATAAACCTCATAATTTAATAATTATAAGAATACATATCTTAGTCACGAGTTGGATGTGTGTATGCTCTTTTGGAGAAAAAAATGTGAATGCTTACATTTTCATAGACTGTTATGTCTTATTTTACTTTAAAGCATGTGTGTATCAAGTACGTTGAGATGGTCGAATGAGACTTCAACCTATTTGTCTTGTGTTCTTTTTAGAAGCATATGCTATGTTTGAGAGGGACTCTAATGTCCTAAATTGTTTGAGAAGCATGTGCATGTATTTCACGTTCGACACGATCAAATGGGATTTGACCTAATTATATTTATGAAATTACATATGAATTGCTTATTGTTATTCATTTATGTGACTGAATGCCATAGATATGAATGAATGCAATTATGAATGTCATGAATGTGAATGAATGCAATTACAAATGATCATGAATGTGAATGAATACTATGCAAATGCTTGATTGTGGATTTCCTTGACCCTTATTTTATAAATGATGAAAATCATACTTTGGTTGTATCATTACAAACTTGATTTGTATTCTCCAAGTTTAGTTTTGGATTTTCTACAGGTATGTGGTTGATGCTCTATAACATTATAGATACCTTCCTAGAGGACTGAGGCGAGAGACGAATTGCTATGCAGCTGAAGGTTCCACTCTTACCTATTACGATCCCTCAGAGATCCAAACATTTTAACTTTTATAAACTTGTAAACAATTAAACTTTATTATTCTAGATCTTTACATTTGAGAACTTTTAATATTTTGGAATAAGAATCCTTATGAATGCTATCTTTCCTTTTATGCAATGCTTGCACATATAATTTTAAAATCTCAAATCTTTATATAACTCATCAATTGTCTTAAACCTTAAATAAATTTCATGATCTTCTACATTTTCTTACGTGAGATGATCCTTAGAGTAATAACCTCAATCGAGTTGTGTCTAAGGTTGACTTTGTACTGGATCTGATACTAAGAGGTTAATATACGCTCACACTTACGCTCAGGTGAGTCGTCTAGTATTTGGAACGGTTGAAATGTGGCCATAGAAGAACTCGTTGACACATTACTCTCAAGGATCATATAAAACTTTATAATGAATATTTTTTCTCAAATTTTTGGGTTTTGGAAAAGTTTTAAAGAGGTTGAATTTTTTAGGGATGTTATATTTAGAAAGCCAACATTTTTCGAAGAAACCCTAAACACACAAAAATACAAAAAAAAAACACATTTCTTCCCTCTCTGACTCTGCTTGTTGCAGTGCGGCAGGCAATGATGAAGCAGGCAGTGGCCTGTGGGCCAGCTAGAGGTCGCGACAGCCAGTGAGAGTTGCAGTCTTTGAGTAGCATCATCAATGGCGTAGCTTGTTCAAATTAGGAAACCATAGCGAGGCCAAGTGTCCCATTCTACCACCTTGACTAACGATCGACGAAAGATATCCGGTGGTTGAAGGTGAGGGAGTTCGAGCGAAGGGCACAAAAGTCAATCTATGAGGAGGTCACTGAAAAAGGGGACATGATCAAAATCTACAAAGACATTCTGCTTCTCCTTCTCTACTTTTCTCCTCTAACATCTGTGATTAGAGCAAAATCACTAAACAACTCTGGCTACTCTGACCCTATCTTGTGCTCTCTCGCAACCCTATGCTCTTCGACAGCCCCACCCTGCACTCTTTGGCTACCCTGTTGAAGGGGTATCTAAACTTTTTGGGCATCATACCCCTCTAGAACCCTAACCTTGCACTCTCCGACAACTCTGACCCTATTCACTTTGGCGACTCTCTCTGGCACCACACCCCTCCTTTGGTTGGCAAGGATGTTATGTAGCTCTACGTTTGCTGCTACACTCTAGCAATGCCTGGCCACCTACGATTTGGTGCCGATGTGGCTCTCATGCACTGCACCCTTCTTTCTGGGGTTTTTAGCAATGGTGGGCTCCGATAACTGATCCATCCGATGGATGCAACCTCCAGCCATTGATTTCAGATTAAGCACCTAATCTCCCCTCCCCCTACTAGGGGAGGTCTTGTCTGGTGCTTTCATGGTGTGCTGGAGTCATGGCTGAGTCTGGAGCATCGACAACTCCAGATCCACAGGTTGAGTGCTCTTCTTCCCCTCCGTATAGGGGAGGACCAATCTGGTGCTTCTCTGGAGCACGTTGGAGTTGCGATAGCGTTTGGGATGTTAGATGTTAAGGATGTTCATGTTGCGACTAATGGTATTCCCAGTGACGGTCTTGCAACTTCTCGCTATTGGACCTAGGTGGTAGGATGCTCATCATTTTTTACTAATCAAAACCTTCTCAGACCCTCAATGATTGATGAAAAACACAATATTCTTCTTCCTCAATCCTTTTGTGTTGAAAAACAAAGATCTTTCAGCCATTGTTTAGTTTGGACACCAAAGCAATAGAACAAGAATTTTATGTTCATGAACTCTGTAAGTGATGGAAGCTTCCTTTTAGTCTGATCTTTTTTGTGCTTCCGAACAATGAGTTCCTGGATCATTTTTTTCTAAAAGATTTGTTGTTGTTTATGGGGAGAGGATTGTGGATAGTTGTTGGTCACACATTGCTTATAGAAACTTGGGACAAATGTGGCATGCCTAAAGTTTAGGGCTTAAGGTCTATTCCGGTATGGATTAGAGTGAATGGTCTTTCACCCGCTTATTGGTGCAATGATGTCTTCTATTTGATAGCGGATGTGTTAGAGGAAAAACTGATTGTTGTTGATGAAAGGACTTTTGCCCAAGTTTGCTTGCACTTTACTAGGATTCTTGTAGAAGTTAAATCTAATACATAGATCTTTGATTTGATCCCCATTGTTTTGGGCGGGTTCTATAAGGGAGACCTTTATATTGAAGCTGAATCGAGCACACATATTTGCAATTGCATGCCACTATTAATTTCTTGCGTAAGATTTCAATATCTAAAGTGTGGCAGCAGCAGAAGTGCAAAGCCAAAAAGGTATGGGTCCCAAAAATCTTATCTGAAAATCATAATTCTTTTAAGGCTCTTGAGAAAAATCAGGAAGGGGAAGAAGTTGTTGCTCCTTCATAGTAGCCAATTGAGGATGATGTTGTTCTTGATGACACTTTGCATCCTAAGAAACATGTTCCTTTTGTTGTTCATATTGATGGTTATCATGTTCTGAAGAAAGATGTCAATGCTTGCTTCTTTGCCCAAGACATCGGTAGCACATCTTCTCTTTCCTCTATGCCTATGCATCATAGCGCAATTGAAGAGATCTTTTTTTACTTTGACCCTGCTCTTAATCCTCCAGGCTTTTGTCATCTTAAGAAGCAAAAGGATCATATTGTGCCTAAGGTTTGCAACAGATATGCTTTGTGTGATCTTGCTTTATTACCTTCTAACATAGTCTTCAGTTCATCGATTAAGGAGGCTCACCGTACCTTTGCACAAATGCTTTGTGATGCCCAAACTAGTTACACAGGTGCTTCTTTCATGCCCCCCATCAAACTAGTGCTCAAGAAAGCTAAAAAGGTGCACAAGCCAAAAAGGACCGAAGTTGATATGCTAAATGTAAACCCAAGTAATATGCATAAGGTGAGTACCATTGTATGTCTATCTTGTTGGCTCTTTACCAATGGGATAAGTGAGGATCATCTAATGTACTCACGATCTCATCTTGAGTGATATCTCATCACTTAGAATCTTAGATGTAATTCTTATCATCTTAAGAGTTAATTCATAATCTTATTTTTCTTTTAAAAAAACAGGAAAGCCAACATTTTCCAAGGATCATATATAATCAGGTCCAAATCCAGCTGATGTTTTCGACGTGAAGCCTGGCATTGGCATGAAGTCCAAGTGACTGAATGCAAGATTTGAGATCCTCAAAATCCTCCGGCGCATGGCATTTAAGTCTACCCTTATGCTATGGGACTTTCTTATTCAAGATCTAGGGTCCCTAGGATCTCAATATAAGAAAGAATAATCCCTTCATGGTATCCAGTGGGGTCAACGGGTCGGGTTTGTATCGGGTACCTGTTCCAATTCAAACCTGAATTCCCAGGTATGGGCTTGAAAAATAACAACCCAAATAATATTTTAGTCGACCCGACCTGACCTGTCCGGTTTATATCAGGTATTTTGTATGCAAGCCGAATTTGGATCATGGTTTTTGTGTGGTACTCAACCCAGCATGGCATTTTTACCGGGTACCTGACCTGACCTAAATATTTTATATGTACTTTTGAAAAACAAATAATTATCCAGGTTTGGGTCTGGAATTCCATTTTTTGTGAAAAACAGAAACAAAAAACACAATTTTAAAATTTTAAAGTCTCTCTCTCTCTTTGAGACTCCTCTTTTTATTGATTTGTTAAGGTTAACATTTTCATGTAAGATCTACCAATTAAGGATGGCCAGCACGTTTTACATGTAGGGTTGGGCTAGGAAACAAGTTGAGCAGCTCCTGCTCATCATGAACTCGTTCGTGTTCAGTTTATGCAGCTGGCGAGCTGAGCCACAAGTCGAGCAGGAACAAAGGGTGCTCAGCGCTGTTTAGTTCGGGTAAGATAGTATGTACCCGGCCTGCTAATGGACTGGGCCGATAGGGCTGTTGACCCGGTTTTAGCCCGGTTCTTAATGGACTTGGGTTTGAAGAGAAGCACATGGCCCGGCCCATTGGCCCAACGGACCAATGTGAAGCAGGAATAAAATTAATGCATTAATTCTTAGAATACAAAACAATAAATTAAATAAAAAAACATAAAATTCAAAATAACACAAAACATTTAAAAGCCTTTTTGTATCATGTTATGATATTTCCAAAATAAAAGATATACAATTTGAAATGGATTCAACCATGGGTTTTATGCTATGGATGCAAAATCCACATCCGCCCATGTTATGCCCAGAAATTCCTGCAAAGAACAAAGCACCATGCACTGTGTTAACATACTGTCAGATATATTATAATATGATGTTACACCGTGTAAGAAAGGTAAATAGTAATAAATAATAAATAGCAAGTTCTCATGCAACTAATTAGGTAAATAGTAATAATTAACAAATAACAAGTTTTCATGTAACTAATTAGGTAAATAGTAATAGGTATCTAAGTTACTATGTAATAGTTAAAATTTAAAATTTTATATTATTAAAAAATTTAATAAATAACCGAAGCCCATCAGGTCGAGCCGGACCCGGCCCACTATATAACTAGCTGGGTTTCGGCCCGGTCCCTAATGGGCCCAGACCTAAAATCATGGTCTAAACCCAGGCCATGCTGGGTCGGGTCGGTTTGGCCCATCGGCCCACCCGGCCCGTTGTCCACTCCTTATACCTTTAACACGTCTAGGCACTTCCACATGTATTGGAAATTAACTTGCCAATCTGATCAGATCTTGACTCTTCTACACGGATTGGATCAGAATCCAGTATCTTCACATTTTTATGACCCGACAAAACCTGAATCCGATCCGGGTGATTTGTTATTTGGGTTGGTTCAAATAGACCTTAATAGGTCAGACAACTGACCCATTGATGACAACCCTAGCTAGAAGCCACAAGGAAGTCAAAAGACAACATGCATGATTTGAGATATAGAAATAGTTCAGATTGAAGCCACAAGTATGAATTATGCCTTAACTTTCAAATTGTGCGGAATTTGACTTGAGGGCTCTGCATATGAGAAAAAGAATCGAGTGTAGATTAAAGGAATGAAGCATTAATTACACGTTTGGTGGCAGTGCATAATATGATATTGGCTCGACTAAGTAAACATCTCACTCACCCTTGTCGGCCACTGCTTTTATGGCTTGAGCTTTAAATAGCAACCACAAGCTTTCGTTGTGCACTAGCTCCAGTGGGCTTTTCACATAAAGCACCTATGATTTGTGTGTACCCTTGGTATTGAGCACATAACATGCTTTAACTTGAATGTCTTAAGCCGCCCCACCTAGCTAGATGTGGAAACCCATTTTGGGCTAGTACTTGTGGCTTACCACATAGCTGGCATGCATTTTAGAAGGTGTTGAGTCTGTTGATCCCTTCATCCTACGTTCATCTCCCACCAAGTGTGGGTGGGTGCCTTTAACTGGTGGGTTCTTTAAGGACTTGGGTCCCAGTCATCCCACACAACTTAGGGAGGTGGGCTTATTTTTTTTTAGAAGAAAGGCAAACATACATCAAAGATTCTAAATGATAAGCTATTAATGAGATGGTGACTACATTAGAATAGTCACTCATCCCCAAGGTAAAGCGTCAACAATAAGGAGATTACAGTGAGGTCCTTCTCCTTGGCTGGTTATTTGGAGTTCACATTTAGCATCTCAATTTCAATCCTTCTGTACCTGCACACTATTTTAGTGCTCTCTAGTACCAGCTTGATAGGGGGAGGCGGGTCTATTAAGTGACCTGGTTCTCATAGCTCCAAAGGCTCGATTTGTCACAAAAACAAAATAGAACCCTAATAGGTAAATCGGCTAAGCCTAAACTTTCAAAAGCAAAATGGAGAGAAAATAAAGAGACGAAGGAGAAAAAAAAAAAATGAAATAGAGAGTCTCACCTTCATGCGGGAGCTACAGTGGCTGGCGCAAATCTCTAAGAGGATGACTCGGTTCCCAAGGAGAAGAGGAGAAGAAGATAGAAAGAGAAAAAATGGCTTTTCTCCAAAACAAAAATGAAAGGAAGGAGAATGAAGGGGTTTCGGCTAATGGGGAAAGGAGAAAAAATGAGGGTGATTGGGTGCCCTAGTGGATCCCACCTACCCCAAACACGAGTCCCAAAGTGTGCCTAATCAAATGGGTCCTATTTGGATCCATTTTGGAAACAAATAGCCTAGAACCCTTAAACCAATTTTAAAATGTATAAAAACTTTTAAAAAATGTAATATTATGCGATATATACATATTCTATTTTATATTTTAAAATAAAATATTTAAAAATAGCTGAAAACCTTTTTTACTTATTCTAAAATCCATAAAAACCTTAATTTGATCCAATCCATATGAGATGCGGGTTCAAACTAAAAACCATATATATTTTTTTCAAAACAAATTCTTACTCCTTATTAACACCAAATAGTTATACTAATACCAAATAGTTTATAATTTTGATACTTTCAAAAATCATAATATATTTGATCAAAATATCCCTATAATTTATTTTATGATTGAAATACCTTTTATTAGAATTTATTTTGAAAACCATAAACTATACATCTCATTAGGTTCAAAATACTTTGAAAACACCTAGGTGAGTTATGACTAAGGATGACAATGGACCGGGGCGGAGGACAAGCTCTCCTCCCCCACCCCATCTGAAAATTCGAACCTCCATCCCCGCACGGGGATGGATTTTAACCTCCACCCTCTCCATCCCCGTTTTATGTCTTCCATCCCCGGTCCAAACGGAGGTGAGGCAGGGCGGGCCCCATTTTCCAATCGATCTATTATCATCCCTTAAAAGGATTGGGGATGGGATGGGATGGGATGGGATGAGATGGGATGGGGTGGGGTGGGGTGGGGGCAAGGTGGAGATCGGGATGGGGACATAAATATAAATACATATATTAGAAGTGCACAACTGCCATTATTACATGTATTTTTCCTCACCTCGGAGATAGTCCCAATGTTTGATGATTCCGAGCATAGGTGCTAGCTTGCCCGTGCCTTAATATTCATGACAGAAGTATGAAATCTCATAAGTTATATAGATCAAAATATTTTATCGAACTGTGAAAAGAATGAAGGTTAAAATCTATTTTTGGCGAAAGAGGCGACTATTATTTTGCTGGGGTCAAACCATAACCCTATTTGAGTTGACCAGACTGAGCCAGGCGCATCGTAAAAAACATGACTTGGCTAAGTTTAAGTTCACAAGAGGAGGGGCTTGGCTCGGCTGAGGCTCAACCGAGCTAGGCTCGGTTGGAGTCGAGCTGAGCTCCCAAGAGGTGAGAGCGAGGGCTCGGCTCAGTTGAGGCTCAACCAAGCGGGTCTCGGTTGCCCTCAAGCCGAATCACACATTAAGAGGGAAGCCATGAGGCTGGGGTCATTGACCGAGCCGTCTCAGTTTGAAGAACTTGAGTCAAGCTCAGTTGTGATGGATTGAGTCAGACTCGGTTTAGGAAAAAAAAACTCAAGCTTGCTCGGTTTGAGGAAATCGAGCTAAGCTCGGGGATGATGGACCAAGTTAGGCTCAATTTTGAGGAAATCGAGCTTGACTCGATTTTGAAACAAAGCCTGAGATGTGCTTGGTTTGGGAAATCAAGCTAAGCCTAGTGATGGTGAATCAAGTTAGTCTCAGTTTTGAGGAAACTGCGCTTGACTCGGCTTTTGGGAGAACCTGAGATGGGCTCGAGGAGTAGTGGGCACAGTGGCCCAATGCCACAGGCGACTTGCCACAAACAAAGGGAAGATGAGGGTTGCTGCTGTTGCTGGTGGTTCTCACATGAAATAGAGGGAGGAATAGGTGGCATAGAAAAGAGAAGAAAAAGAAGAGGGGAGCGGGGGAAGGGCCTTACCTCAGCAGGGGGTGATAGGGACCACCTCCGACAGGTGGGTGCAAGTGAGAGAGAGAGAGATTGTGGGGGGTTTAAATAGGCATGGGTGGGGCGATAGATGTTTGGATCTGGGTTGGATCCAACTTTGATCCAAAATATTTTAAGGGGGGGGGGGGGGGTTATATGATGCACTTGGATTGGGTTGGGTCCATTTAGACCCAACTCAATCCTATCATATATATATATATATATATATATATATATATATATATATATATATATATATATATATTAGTAAGGCGTAAGTTATTTGAATCCGGGTTGGATCCAACCTCGATCCAAACAAAATTTAAGAGAGGGGGAGTGGGGGGTTACGAGATTGGATTGGGTTGGGTCCATTTGGACCCAACTCAATCCTACTTATATATAGTGTATTTTTGAATTGGATTTGGATTAAAAATTCACATTCATTTCAAACCTTATTTTAAGGTAGAGTGCATTGGATCGAGATTGGATTTGATCTAATTTAGATCCAATTCTAATTCAATGCAAATAATGTTGTGTTCTTTGTTGGGTTGAGTATGAATGGACCCAAACACTAAGTTATCTTACGTGAGACCAACTTTGGGCCTTGTTTGGATCTCGAATCCAAACATAGCCATTCATATATCTATTTTGATATATATATATATAATATAATTAGGTCTTCATATGTTTAAGAATCAATCCATATTTTTGGATCCAATTCTAGACCCATAATGTTTATTAATATGAATCTCATTTGGATCGAACTTGTTTTGGAGATTGAATTTATCTAATTGATCCCGTCTTATGACTTAAAGGTTTTGAGTGATCCAGATCTCTTCATAGATCTGGCTCTGAATTATTCTAAACCCGGACTAGGTCCATTGAATGGATCTGAGTTCTTGATATGTTGTTTCATAGATTCATATCATACATTGGATCAAAACCTGTTTAATTAAGAGATTCAATGGACCCCACATATGTGAAATGTATGTCTCAAACTAGGTTTCATGGAGGTTGAAACTCATTGATCCTTCATCGAGATCCATATCCAAAGGTGTTTAAAAAGCTCGTATCAATTAAATAACTTGATGAACATCCAAAAGTTCATCGATTATTAACTATTGATGTATTTCTCATAAAAATACCAAGAATAATCTCTTATTATTTCTAAAAAATTCAAAAAATTTGTGGACTTTACTGTGTGTGTGGTCTACCTAGTTTGCAACAAAAGATTTAGATAACGTATTTACTTGTAAGGAGGCCTCTCCATGGCAACTTTCTATAATGTATGTACCAAAATTTCATGGCCTAAAGAACCATACTTTTGCTTCACAAAAATGTGATCTCTAAGGAAACAAATCATGTTGGATACATCTATGAAATCACATTGAGTGGAACAACTCTGCACCTATGGTTTTCCAACTAATGATACGTACAATATACAATAGTAGATATATGTATGTTTGTTCTAGAAACTATTTGTGGATCCAAATTTTATCAGATAAATGAATTGATTACGGGTCTGAATCACTACAAGAAAAATGTTAATTAGCGACGGATTTTTTTCGTCGCAAATTAGCGACGGATTAGCTAGAGAAAACTTTCTTCATGAATCCGTCGCTAAGTAACGACGGATTAGCGATGAAAGTTTTCTCTAGCTAATCCGTCGCTAATTAGCGACGGATTAACGACAACAATTGTTTCGTCGCTAATTCTCAATACCAGAAAAACATTTTAGCGAGGGATTTAGCGACGGAATTTTTCCGTCGCTAATCCGTCGCTAATTAGCGACGGAAAAATTCCGTCGCTAAATCCCTCGCTAATTTTCGATTTAAACCGAGCGCGAAATTTTCCCTCTCTCCCTTTTGAAATTTAAATCGATCGCACTCGATTTAAACCGACTTCTTCGGAGGACGTCGACGTCGGAGAGTGCGTTGGAGAGCATGTACATGAGAGTGGAGGACGGCGACGCCGGAGGACGGTCGGCGATAGCTGGAGGACGTCGGCATCGGTTCATGGAGGACGAAGACGTCGGTTCACGGAGGACGGCGACGCTGGTTAATCACGGAGGATGACGGCAACGCCGGTTCACGGAAGATGACGGCGCCGGTTCATGGAGGACGGCGACGCCGGAGAGCACCGATTCACGGAGGACGATTCACGGAGGACGGCGACGCCGGAGGACGGTCGGCGATCGCTGGAGGATGTCGGCACCGGTTCACGGAGGACGACAACGCCAGTTCACGGAGGGCGGCAACGCTGGTTCACGGAGGATGATGGCGACGCCGGTTCACAGAAGATGATGGCGCCGGTTCATGGAAAACGACGACGCCGGAGAGCATCGGCTCACGGAGGACGACTGTGACGCCGGTTCACGGAGGACGACTGTGACGCCGGTTCACGGAGGACGACGATGCCTGTCGGGTGCGGTATAAGTCTGGCTTATTGCTGCCGGAATACCGCCCGACAGGGATCATTTTTTTTTATTTTTTTTTTTAAAATTTAGCGATGGATTAGTGACGGATAATGTCCGTCGCTAATCTGTCACAAATTAGCGACGAAATTAACGACAAATAAGTTTTTTCGCTAATTAGCGAGCAAAAATTCGCGATGGCCTCTATCCATCGCTAATCCGTCGCTAAACTGTTTAGCGACGGATTAACGATGGATATAAGCCGTCTCTAATCCATGATTTTCTTGTAGTGAATCTACTGTTATGATCTATGGGAAACTACAACAATGTCTATAATGGGTTTGGATCTGATTAAGAGGTTTCTAACATTACTAGCTTGGTCGAATCAAGCAAGCTTGCTTTGCGAGGATCCAACAAATGGTATGAACCATAAGGTTCCATATGTTATGATTTTGGGGAGCATGCCCAGGATCACACTAGGTTGGATTTGATATTGATGCAATTAAAGAACATAAGCAATTATAATAAAATCAACAAAAAAAGCAAATAACTATAAGACGAGAAGATTTTACGTGATTTGACAAAACTGACTACATCTACAAAAAGAGTACAATAAGACAACAAATAAAGCTACAAATAGAAACAACCACACTTGTCGTTCGACCCACTAAGATGATCCATATATGCAACCCAAACCTTTCTTTTGGTCACCAAGATGAAGCTGATGCATTTTTTCACTCTTCTCAAAATCCAAGAGAAGCCCCGACCAGAACAATAGCTGCCCCATGTGGCTGATGGATTCAATCCTGATCCTTCAACTTGACACATGACCTCGCTTATCACATGGGTTACCACCTGGTGGTACACAGTTTTGCATTCTATCACAACTAAGTTTCACTATTTTATCGCAACTGAGTTCCACTAAATCAATTAATAGTGAAAGTCACTTGTACTCTTTAGCCAAAGGATAAAATCGTTAGAAATGACCATAAATACAAAAAAAAAACAGGTGGGTGAGTAATCGAAACATATTGTGATATTTTGTCAACACACTCTATGAAATACCATTATTTTTAAGGGTAGTACAGTTATTATCATCAAATGTCTCAAACAAGTGGACCTTTCAACTGGCAGACACGTTAATGAGTGTGCCACTGCACCTTATTTGCCCTCCATCTTATGTTGGGCCCTACAGCTGATAGGATGTACCCAGGGAGGGAGGATCAGGTGCAATGTGATTGCACAATTTTAGTGTGCAGAACTTGATCACCCACCATAGATACAATCTAAGGCGGTTAGGGGTGTCGACGGGTTGAGTTTGGTTCAGATTCAGATGGAACCCAGCCTTGGACTAGATTTTTGGATATGGTATCGGGTCCAAACTCAGGTCTAATCGGATTCATTATAAGAAAAACTATACCCGGATCCGATAAAAACTACATGAACTAAATCCGGACCATACCCGGTAAAAATCATATTTTTTTTATCATTTTTACATTGAAAAATTGTAGATATTAAATCGGAACCCAAATTAATCTTCTTATTTATCACCATACAATTGGACCTTATAAGGTTTGGTTCGGGTCGAGTCCGGGTAAACCATGCCGGTTGACACCCTTAGCTGTGGCTGTGTAGCATATGGTGTGAATGAGGTGCAACACCAATCCCATTACACCATATCTCAATTTCATAGATGAAGAAAAGTCAGGTGAAGCTGCACACCCAAAGTATTCAATGCGATTACACCAGATCTGCCCTCCCTTTGGACGTTGATTCCTTCTTTTCCACTCATCCAGTCAAGTGTGATCCCTAAAGAAATATATCCTTTTTTAATTCGAGAGAAATATATCTGATTTCACTCCATTGATTACATTAATGTGTTTGGTTTGAACACGTCAAATGCCGCCATGAAAATTATGTCACAAAGATATGGGAATTGACCCAGCTCACGTCACAAGTTTGACATGGGAGCTCGAAAGTTTTTTTGTTTTTATTAAAGACTATGTTTTGATATTTGAATAATTAAAAGCATATTGCCATTAAAATATGAAATAATATTTACATGTGTCAGTGTTCCTCTCAACGTGTCCTAGTATTTTCAATATCGTGTAAAAAAAAACATTCAAAACGTACAAGCGACTTTCTAACCCCAATTGTTTGAGTTTTGAAGGTGATGAAACCACGAGAATGATTGAAAGCGATGTTGGATTAATTTTCTGTCTCTTTTTTCTCTTGTAAAGCTGGACTCAGTCGAAGAGGTGGAAGGTGTGAACAACTGCCAATAAAGTTTTATTATTCTGTAAATAAATAAAAAAATATGTGAACACGACCACCAAGCCTCACCTACCTATGATGGATGTATTTTCTTATTTATAATGCCAAGTGGGTCTAAACAAAATTGAAAGCCAACGATGAATAAGAAAAAAAAATGATAAGATAGAGAAAAGAGACATGTGGTTTGAAAATAGCACCTACGTCCACGGGCTGACAAAGTATTCTTCCTTAAATGTATTCAACATTTTTACACGTTATATACATAGCATTTGTATCTTGATGGGCTTTTCTATGAGATAAGATGGACTTCTTATCTTTTTTAACTTCTTCCATGTTATAAGAAAAATCTATCTGTCCAAAATTATCTCTTGAGCAGATGTGACTATCGATATATGTGAGAGACCAAATATGGCTATCAATATCTTTGAGAGACCGATCGACCTCTAGTTGTTCATGACAAATGTGGGCAGTGTTATCTCTATCGTGATCCAACGGTTCATGCCAAATGTGTAGAATGGGTCTGTATCCGTTGGGTCCGATAATATGCCCCTTCAAACTGGGTGGTGGTGCAGTCCACAAGCCGAGTTTGGGTCGAAGAGAATTGAAGGCGTCATTGGTCAATGCCTTGGTGAATATATCAGCAACCTAGAGATATGATGGAATGAAGGCGGTAATGAACTAACATTGGGTGACTTTCTCATGCACAAAGTGGTAGTCGATTTCAATATGCTTAGAGCGATTGTGAAACACAGGGTTCACAATCATATGCAAGGTAGAGAGATTATCACAAAAAACATCAGTGAGAAAGGCAAACTCTGTGCTCAACTACTTAATAACATCAATCAGAAAGGCAGGATTGCTTCAAGTGATAATGATGTCATCGACATACAATAATAAAAAAATACATCCGCGGGCATGACGACATATAAAAAGAGACGAATCAGCCACACTGCAAAAGAAACCCATACCCAACGAAAAAGAGCTGAAGCGGTCAAACCACGTGCGAGAGGATTGGTGTAGCCCATATAAAGCAAGCTAAAGTTTACACACATGGGTGGGTTTGGAAGGATCACAAAAACCTTAGGGTTGGTCAATGAAAATAGGTTCATCAAGGGAGCCGTGAAGGAAGGTATGTTTGATGTCAAGCTGACGAATAGGCCAAGAGGAAGTTAAGGCAATGAAGAGGATGATGCGAATGGTGGGGTGTTTGATAACAGGGGAAAAAGTCTCAAGAAAATAGATTTTGGAAAGTTGAGTAAAACCCTTGGCAACCAAGCGAGCTATGAGACTATCTAAGGAACCGCCAACATGCAGTTTGGTCTTAAAAACTTATTTACAATCGACAATATTCATGTCCGGAGTCTTAGGAACAAGTTCCCAAGTTTTTGTATGGGAAAGATCAGTCATTTCGTCCTGCATGGCCTGAAGCCAACCAGGGTGAGAGAGTGCCATTTTAACGGTTTTGGGTTCAAAAGGAATGCCAAGCGCGACTAAAAAATATTTTGGGTTGGGTTTGACAACACTGGCTTTGGTGCGAATCAACATAGGACGAGCATTAGTAGGGAGGGTGGTAGAAAGAGAGGAAACATGGGAAGAGGTCAGGAGAGGAGAGGCGGGGGAGGCTAAGGTTCCCGTGGGATTGGGGTGTGAAGACACCATGGGCGGCGGTTGTTGAGCAATATGCTCTGGATGATCGAGGATGGTGCTTCGATTTTGCTCATCCATATGAACAGTTGGACGCTTGTTGAGTTGCTCTCAACGAGAAATATCATGACCATGAGACAAAGTGCCTTGGAAAGGAAAGCAACTTTCATCAAAACATGATGACTGAGGTAAACTCGACTAGTGTCAACATGCAGGCAGGGATATCCCTTGTAGTTATCACTATAGCCCAAAAATACACATGGTAGAGACCGCAAAAAAAAAATGTTCTTGGCATAATCACCCAAATGCAAAAAACACCTTGTCCCCGAAACACGAAGGTATCCATATTCAAGCTGTTTATGAAATAACTTCTCATATGGGAACGTCATTTTTAATGCAGAGCTGGGTAAGCGATTGATTAACCAAATGGCTCTGACAAAAGCTTCTACCCAAAACTTTGTAGGCAAAGTAGCGTAAAACATCATGTCAAGGCTCAGTTTAACAATACTACGATATTTTCTTTTCGCTCGTCCATTTTGTTCGGGCATGTGAGAACAAGAAACATTATGATGAATTCTATTTTCTCTTAGGTATTGTTGAAATTTATGTCCCATAAACTCTCCGCCACCATCAAATTGAAATTTTTTAATAGAGGCATTGAATCTGTTCAAAATCAATTTATGAAACTCATAAAATCTATGAAGAAAATCAGATTTCAATTTCAATGGATATAGCCAAATATATCTGGAGAAGTCATCGACCATAATGACATAATACTTGAAACCTTGGTGAGAAACCTCGGGTATGGGCCCCCAAATATCGCAATGTATCTTCTCAAAAGGTTTACTACAAGATTCTTCAGATTTAGTAAATGGGAGTCGATTGGACTTGGCCATGATGAAACTTTCATAAATGGCTTTGTTGTTATTTTTATTTGGAGGAAAAGAAATCAAACTTTTATTTTGCAAAAAATCAACTATCTTCGTACTCAGGTGTCCCAACTGGCGATGCCATTTATCTTTGCTCACACTATGCTGTCTATTAAAAAATAACACCTCTTTTGTCGTTGGTTCTATGATGCAGAAGTCGCTGCTTCTAAGCCCCAAAGCTATCGGCCACTTGGTCACCTTGTCCTTTATAAGAAACTGATCATTTTAGAACTCAAAAAATAAAGGTTGATCATATGTTAATTGGGTAACAAAAATCAAATTGTTTTCATGTCAGGAACAACTAGAACATTATTGATTTAAGTTTTTCCAGACCACTTTTAAGATCAACTGAACCAACATGGGTTATCAGGTGTTTCTCTCAATTTCTCACCATTATTTTTTTATGACCGAAGTAGGGATTAAGCTTATGAAGCATACCTGGGTCGGCGGTGACATAAGAACTTGTACCCGTGTCAGAGAACCGAGCATGATCTTGATTATCTGAGACTGTCATAGCCGCCAATGCTTGGAGAATATCGCCGACTTAGTGCATTTGATTAAACCTGTGGTAACACTTTAACACAGTGTGATTCTGTTTTGAACAAATTTGGCAGACTATGTGCTTATCCTTCTGCTGATTTCCTTGCTTGTTTTGGCAGTTTTAATTATTCTGAAATTGTTGATTCATTTGTCATGAAGATTGATTTTCCATTTGATAAAAACCACAACTTAGAGATGAAAAATGGTTTTGAAAACATCCTCTCTTGTTGTTTTGATTTTTATCTTAACGCTGGCTTACGAAAGCCATATTTGATTAGGACGAGAATCATGATCAGGCGTCTCAAGAGTTTTAAAAGTCTCATGAGACTAGAGCAAAGAAACTAATTTTCTATATGTAGGAATCGACGACTTCATTATGGACATGACAAATGCTTTGTATTCATGTCCAAGACAATTTAACAACGAGAATACTTTGTTCCTGTCATCGAAAGGTTTGTCGATGGCAGCAAGCACATCACAGGTATGTTTAAAGGAGACAATGTATTCGAAGAAAGAAAGACTACCTTTCTAAAATGTCTGAAGTTTCTACAGTAAATAGCATTCACGCTCTTGAGAATTAAAAGCAAAGGCCTCTTCAAGAGTCGACCGCACTTGAGCAACAATATCGAGCCCAACGATGAATCCGAGAACATCCTTGGATAAGGTACCAGTTATCCTGCCATCTAATAGCTGATTTGATTTAATTCCTCCACGCAATGAAATTTAGATTTTCGGCACGAGCTCCATTATTATCAACCGAACATTGCTTTGGGATGTGGGATTCATGGCTTATTAATCCCTGGAGGTCTTGACTTTCTATCAAACCCAATAGTTGCATCCTCCATAATAGATAGTTAGTGTGTGTCAATTTTAATGACACGAAATTAGCAATGTTCAAAGTTGCGGAATATAAGAATTTGATTGAGAAAGATGAAGCAACCATAAAAAATAAACTGTATGAATTCACGGTTCTAGCTCTGATACCATAAGCAAATTTGGAAGCCAACGATGAATAAGAAAAAAAAATGATAAGATAAGCAAGAGAGAGAAAGAGAAAGAGATAAAGGAGACACACAATATATGTAGTTCGACAATAGTGCCTACATCCATGGGCTGGAAAAGTGTTCTTCCTTAAGTGTATTCAACGTTTTTACACGTTATATAGACTTCTTACCTTTTTTAACTTCCTCCATGTTATCAGAAAAATCTCTCTGTCCAAAATTATCTCTTAAGCAGATGTGATTGTCGAGATATCTGTGAGAGACCAAATGTGATTATCAATATCTTTGAGAGACCAATCAGCCTCTAGCTGTTCACGACACATATGGGCAGTGTTATTTTTATCGTGATCCTATGCACGACAAATGTGGGCAGTGTTATCTCTATCATGATCCAACGGTTCACGCCAAATGTGTAGAACGGGTCTGGATCCGATAATAGGGTCAAACATAAATTCAACACATATAGCCACAAAAGTTAAAAAAAAACAAAAATCTATGGCAGCTAAATTCTCTCGAGTACGCAAATCTGTATCATTCTCAACAATTAAGCTAGTCCCTGAAAGTAGGGCTGCTAAACGAGACCTGCATCCTTGTAGTGAGTGTTCGATCTTGGCTGACTCCTGTGGTGAGCCAAACCAAATTCGAGCTCAAAATAAATCAGAGTTTGAGCCATCTTGTTTATAGAAAAAGTATATGCTGGTTCAGAGCTGGAAGTAATAGGATTACAAGAAAATTACATTTGTTTTAGAACTGAAAGCAATAAGATTTTTATCTGTAAACCTGTTACTTATAAGCCGAAAACTTCACTCATTTGTTGTACACTATATACGTTACATGATGTAAAATATATCTAAAACATATTTATTACTACTTTGCCAGTTTTTTGTTGCTACTTAACAATCTTATATGAGCTGAAAGCCAAGCCAAAGCTGAGCGAAACACCTATTATTCATGTACAACTCGTTCATTCAGTCTATTTTACAAGTTTGAATGAGCTTGAAGATGATTCAAGCCCTGTGTACCTTGCCTTGTTTCCCAACCCTACCTAAGGGTATGTTTGAATCACTGTCCCCCGCCCGAAATGGGACGAAATGGATGTGGGGGACGGTGATTTTAACAAACGTTGGATGCAGTGGATGCTCAAAACAGCATCCATCGCATCCTTAAAAACATGTTCTTTTTGTAACACCCCTCCTCCTGTTACAAAAAGAACAGGACGCAGGGAACACATTTTAAAAAAAATGGGGGTAAGGGTCCCCCGTCTCTCTCTCTCTCTCTCTCTCTCTCTCTCCTTGGCAGCATGAGGCCACCGGCGAGGTTTTTCCGTTTTCTTTCTTCCTGTTTTCTTCTTCTTTCTTTCTTTTTTTTCTTCGTTCTTTTCTTCTTCTTTTATTTTGAATCAAAATTCTTTTTAGGGCATTTTTAGATTTTCATATGTGACGGTTTTCTTAGATTACGGGTTTTTGTTTGATTTTCATATATTAGGTTTTTGTTTGATTTTATTGATTAGGGTTCTCTTCTTGATTAGGGTTTCTTCTTCTTGATTAAGTTTTTTTTTTTCATTGATTAGGTTTTCTTCTTCTTCATTCTTCCCCCATCAAACAAAGGATATTTGTTGGACTTGGAACAAAAAAGAACAGAACGGACAGAACCAATGTTCTATTCCATTCTTTTTGTTCATTTCGTCCAACCCTAGACAAGCTATCAAACATAGACTAAAGGTGCAAGACAAAGAAGACGACATTGATGGAACTTAAAACAATTAAAATGACCTTAGTCCACTTTTTGTCCCCGGCCATACAATTTGCTCGGGATGCAAATGGGTCCGATCCAGGATAGAGGTTTTGCAATTTTGGGCTGTTTGGGATCCAATCCAATTCCGACTACCCATGTTTTAGCTGTTCGGGATCCGACCTGTTTGCATTCCTACAATTTGCAAAAGTGGGACAGCCTGCCAGCGGAGATCGCTTTGTTCCCGAGCGGGTTTTGTCCCGCATTTCATCAAAGGGGTGTTAATGTAACAGCATTGCGGGACCAAGGTCTGGTGCATTTATGATGGATTAAGATCAGGTCAAACAAGATATGATTTGGTTCTGAAAAATCAAAACCATATACATCGATTATGACTTCATGATATGTACAAAAGGTAAGAGCTGAGGTTGGGATGTTAACAGGCCGATATGGTTCGGATCTAATAATAGACCCGGTCCTATTAGGTTCGGAGTCTGACCTATAGTTAATCTTGTTCCAATGGTATTGCCATAAAATAAAATTGTGAGGTTAAAAAAAATATGATTCTTTGGAAGAGATAACAAAAAATCTCAGTAAATTAAGAAAGACAAATAAAGCAAAACAATAGAAGTTTCAAGAAAGTGAAAAAAAATGGCGAGTTGTGGGCTTTCGAGGGGATCTGATCTGGATCTTCCCATGCCCAAGATCAGGAATCAATTTTTCAATTGAAGAAGTTGGTCCGAGTCAAGCAATATATATATATATATATATATATATATATATATATATATATATATATATATATATATATATATATATATATATATATATATATGCTCCAATTGAATTGGACATCACGAAATTGGACCGGCCTCAGATTCAACCGGGACTAAGATCTGATTCAATTGACATACCAGCTCAATCAGCCTACTTTAGGCAAACCATTATGTAGTTCAAGATCCGATTCAACCAAAATATCCAACTAAATGTTGGTCATTCATTACGATGCAAGCACACCAATATGTTGCTCAAGATCCAATTCAACCAAAATATACAACTAATATTTTCCAACTAAATGTTGGTGCACTCATTATGATAAGCACGCCATTATATATGTAGTTTAAGATCCAATTCAACCAAAATATCCAACTAAATGTTGTTGCATTCTTAGATTCAAACCAGGTACTCTAATCCATTTGATGGGTGATGAGCATATGCAAGCTGCAACTTTTGAGGGTTTTTCAGCACTTTTGCACAAAATTGACCCTGCAGGTGTGTTCTGTATGGTCGATTTACTAAGGATCTATACTTGAGAAATGTTTTTTCGATTAAAAAATGTGAAATTTTTATCCTCAGCGACTGTAAGGACGGCAGGCAAGGCAAAGCCCGTGTGGCTAGGTCTCTGATCATGAGGGTGGTTTTCTCCGTGTAAATATAAAAAAAAAATATTTACAAAATTTTTGAGCTATTAAAATAATATAAAACTTGTTACACCCAGAATCTAAAGTGTGGATCCTTGATGTTCGTACGTACTTGATGAGAGGATATTATTGTAGCCTCTTTCTTGACCTTATGCTCATCTTATTATGAATTGGTATTCATGAATATGGATGAGCAGATAAGGTTGGTGCTTTCAAGGGAGGTAGGTGCGTACAGAGTCAACTTTAGACACCGAGTGACTGGGGACGTGGATGTCAAAATCACCATCAACCTGATTGGAACAATGTGTTGCAACCATAGTCACAAATATTGCTTTAGCTGAAAATATCATATTTTTGCATCTTTTGTTATTATAATAATAAAATGCTAGTTTAAACCCATTCCTCCTCTTTTTATTATCTCAATTAAGATGAACAATGACATAGATTACAGTAATTTTTATTACAAATCATATAACTTGAAAAATTAGGGGTGGCAATCGGGTCAGGTTGGCGGGTCAACATACCTCAACACGAACCAGACCTGTTTATTAAACGGGTCGGCTGTGGCAAACATAAACCCGACCCATTTATTAAACGGGTAACCCGACATGACACGGTTTACCTGTTTAATAAACGGGTCAGGTCGGGTAAACGGGTTGGCAGGCGGGTTGGGGTCGGGTAAACGGATTGGCGGGTGGGTTGGCAGGTCGGGTTCAGGTAAACGGGTTGGCGGGTCAGATTCAGGTAAACGGGTTGACCCGCCTGCCTAATTAACCCATTTATTAAACGGGTCAGCCGGGTTGGCATACCCCTAACACGAACCCAACCCGTTTAATAAACGGGTTAGGCGGGTCGACCCATATACAACACAAACCTGTTTAAGTTAAACCCGAACCCGGCTAAGAAGCAGGTTGGGGGTCGTGTCAGATTTTACCACACCTATTGAAAATATAACAAACATGGCCAATTTACTATTTACTTGACCGTTGTCCTTTTGCCACCTTGAAATCATGGCGCTTAATTTTTTCAAGAGACACTTACATGCGCCTAATTTTCCAGTCCACAATTTACATGGTTTCCCAAATTTCTTCAGACGACCACTTACATGGAATCTCATTTTTTCAGGTGACAACTTAGACAAGTGGTTGACTAAGGCATTTAACCTTTTTAGGTAACAAAAGGGTAAAGCCAAAAAAAAAATCAAGTGGCCAGATTTGTAATATTTTGAGTAGTGAAATGGCCATGTTTAACATATTTCTCTAGTTTAGGCCAAAACGATGAAATGGTGCCAATAGTGAGTGCCATCTATGTCTTTGTCCGCAATTAATATAATGCTCTCTCTCTCAATATATATATTTTTTTATAAAATGGCTGGCGTCATATCTTTTTATAAAATTATATTATATTATTTTTATTTTTTGATATTTTACTGTTTAAAATGGTAAAAACAAACAAAAAAATTATATTTCTCACTGGAATTAGTCCATATCGTTTGTAATTTTTCAGCACCTCACCTCCATATCAGCTTTCCATGTGTGCACCATTGGATTCTTGAATGTGTTCGATACTCAGCACAGGGATCATTAAGGGGTTTTTTTTTTTATTGGCAAGCCGAGGTTAGGCAGACCCCTACCAGAATACAAGTCAATGATCTCAATTATATATCTAATAAGAACCAGTCTAGAAGCTTATCTTTTATGAACCGTCATGTTTTTCACTTTTTGCATATGATGTGTATACCCCTTTGGCACTCTCCAGTGTCATAGAAATGCTCTTTGGCTTAAGTACCTTCGTGTACTTCGGTAACAGGCCCCTCTCTCTCTCTTTGTCTATGAACTTTGCTTTCGCTTGCTATAAAGAAAGTTTATGCATCCTTGCCTCTTTGCTGTTTATGTGTTTGTACATGCATGTACTTTTGCTTTTGCTCATGCGCGTGTGTTGAGAGCTTGCCTGTAAGCTTGCTTTCAGTGTTTATAATTGATCGAGACACCGCCGCCAGGATCTTCTCTTTTAAGCCTGTGATAAGTTGGTACTAGAGCCTTGTCGACATTGAAGTGACAATACCACCGAAGAAACAAACCATGACTCATTCGGGTAGTAGTCAAATTCTTCCTGAAGAAGAGTCCATGTCTGATGACAGTGTGTCAACCGTCGTGTGCAATGTTGTCAAGCTGACATGGACCATGATCAATGTAGAAAGGTTGGTCAATGTGACTAATGCTTCTTTTGTGATGCTTGATCATGAGATCAAGACTACAGTAGAGGGAGTGGATGACTCTGTGAAAATGCCACTAGATTTAGGGATTCAGTGGATGTTCTTATCACCAATCTTGATGATCTGTTAGAACAATTCAACATCATGGCTGCATAAATGGATAGCGACAGTTGATGATTGTTCCAACCGGTGGAGCATCAACATATGCAGATAGGTCGCGTATCAAGCTACTTGAGCCCACAAAGTATAGAAGTACTCATAAATCGAGAGATCTCAAAAACTTTATTTACCAGATGAAGCAGTACCTCAATGCTGCTAGAGTTGAAGAGACATAGACAGATTGCGTATTGCAATAATGTACTTCACGAATAAAACAACTCTTTGGTGGAGACATCGCTTAGGAAAAGTTTGACGAGAGCTTGTCGTGGTAGACTCATGGGAGGATCTTAAGAGAGAGCCACACAACTTCTTTTTGCCCAAAAATAAGAAAAGATTGGCCTACAATAGGCTGTTAGCATTGAAGTAGATAGAGTCAGTTCATGATTATGTCAAGGCGTTCACTTCAATGATGTTGGATATCGAGGACATGGGCGATACAAATCAGTTGTTCCACTTCAGGCATGAATTGCAAGGGTGGGCAGCTAAAGAGCTCATTCGACATGACCCTCCAAGTCTCGTTGCATTGCTTGTTGCTTCAAAGAAGCTTGCCAGGCTCGATAGGCATAACACAACATTTCTAGGTAGACAATATGAAAATGAGCGTAACAACAAGAAATCAAAGGGATAATCGAAAGAATGACAATTGGTGCAATGCTGGCCATTTAACTAGTAGAATCTTGGTTGACATGATGGCCAAAATAACAACGATAATCAAAACAGGAACAATCCTCAAGGAATGAACTACCATCATCGTGATGGTTATATCTGTCACAGTGATCAATGGGTCCGAGCATGTTCTAATAGGAATCATGGTCAAGTAAATAAAGATAACCACGCACCTCGAGCTGCAAATGCCATTCAGGGTAAAGAAGTTTGTCAACGTGCATAGGCGCCAACTGTTGAGACAATGCAAATGATGAATCCAATGAAGGTAAAAACTAATGTGGAACCACCTGTATGCAAAGAATTGATGTAATTGAAACTCCTGTTCAACGGGAGACTAACCAAGGCATTGGTAGAGATAGGTGCAACGCATAACTTCATCTCTAGTGAAGAAGCAAAACATTTGGGATTACAGTGAGAGAAGAGGGAGAGTCATATGAAGGCGGTGAACTCTGAAGAAAAAGCCATCTATAGTATTATCCATAATGTGCTAGTATGAATCCATAATTGGTCGGGAAGGACCACATTTTTAGTAGCATTGATGGATGATTTCAAAGTCATCCTAGAGATGAATTTTTTGAGAAATAATAAGGCAGTGTCGATGCCTCACCTGAACGCTGTTAGGTTTGAGGGTGAGAATAAACCCTACATGATAGCCACACCGACTGCAGAGAAGCCTCGTAAGCGCCTTGTGTCTGCGCTCCAACTAAAGAGAAGCGTGAAAAGTGGTGATCCAAGCAACAAAAAGAGCGAGTGAAGCCACTGCTGTCTCAAGGGGCCTAATGTCGGTGTTGAAGGAGTTTGGTGAAGTTATCCCCGTTGAACTGTTGAAGAAGCTACCTCCGAGGCGTGAGGCAGACCATAAGATTGAGCTAATGCCGAGTGCACAACCAGCTGCAATGTCTATATACCGTATGGGAATTCTTCAGCTA